>NC_090384.1:11379635-11679635 GCF_036365525.1 Heterodontus francisci | reverse complement strand
GCACCCAGTTACTGACCATCACATACAGAGAGTATAACACCCAGCACCCAGTTACTGACCGTGACATACAGAGAGTATAACACCCAGCACCCAGTTACTGACCATCACATACAGAGAGTATAACACCCTGCACCCAGTTACTGACCATCACATACAGAGAGTATAACACCCTGCACCCAGTTACTGACCATCACATACAGAGAGTATATCACCCTGCACCCAGTTACTGACCATCACATTCAGAGAGTATAACACCCAGCACCCAGTTACTGACCATCACACACAGAGAGTATAACACCCAGCACCCAGTTACTGACCATCACATTCAGAGAGTATATCACCCAGCACCCAGTTACTGACCATCACACACAGAGAGTATAACACCCAGCACCCAGTTACTGACCATCACATACAGAGAGTATATCACCCAGCACCCAGTTACTGACCATCACATACAGAGAGTATAACACCCAGCACCCAGTTACTGACCATCACATACAGAGAGTATAACACCCTGCATCCAGTTACTGACCATCACATACAGAGAGTATATCACCCAGCACCCAGTTACTGACCATCACATACAGAGAGTATAACACCCTGCACCCAGTTACTGACCATCACATACAGAGAGTATATCACCCTGCACCCAGTTACTGACCATCACATTCAGAGAGTATAACACCCAGCACCCAGTTACTGACCATCACATACAAATATTATAACACCCTGCACCCAGTTACTGACCATCACACACAGAGAGTATAACACCCAGCACCCAGTTACTGACCATCACATACAGAGAGTATAACACCCTGCACCCAGCTACTGACCATCACATTCAGAGAGTATAACACCCTGCACCCAGTTACTGACCATCACATACAGAGAGTATAACACCCAGCACCCAGTTACTGACCATCACATCCAGAGAGTATAACACCCAGCACCCAGTTACAGACCATCAAAAACAGAGAGTATAACACCCAGCACCCAGTTACTGACCATAAAAAACAGAGAGTATAACACCCAGCACCCAGTTACTGACCATCACATACAGAGAGTATAACACCCAGCACCCAGTAACTGACCATCACATACAGAGAGTACAACACCCAGCACCCAGTTACTGACCATCACATACAGAGAGTATAACACCCAGCACCCAGTTACTGACCATCACATACAGAGAGTATAACACCCAGCACCCAGTTACTGACCATCACATACAGAAATTATAACACCCTGCACACAGTTACTGACCGTGACATACAGAGTATAACACCCTGCACCCAGTTACTGACCATCACATACAGAGAGTATAACACCCAGCACCCAGTTACTGACCATCAAAAACAGAGAGTATAACACCCAGCACCCAGTTACTGACCATCACATACAGAGAGTATAACACCCAGCACCCAGTAACTGACCATCACATACAGAGAGTATAACACCCAGCACCCAGTTACTGACCATCACATACAGAGAGTATAACACCCAGCACCCAGTTACTGACCATCACATACAGAAAGTATAACACCCAGCACCCAGTTACTGACCATCACATACAGAGAGTATAACACCCAGCACCCAGTTACTGACCATCACATACAGAAAGTATAACACCCAGCACACAGTTACTGACCATCACATACAGAGAGTATAACACCCAGCACCCAGTTACTGACCATCACATACAGAAAGTATAACACCCAGCACCCAGTTACTGACCATCACATACAGAGAGTATAACACCCAGCACCCAGTTACTGACCATCACATTTCTAGAGTATAACACCCAGAACCCAGTTACTGACCATCACATACAGAAAGTATAACACCCAGCACCCATTTACTGACCATCACATTCAGAGAGTATAACACCCAGCACCCAGTTACTGACCATCACATACAGAGAGTATAACACCCAGCACCCAGTTACTGACCATCACATACAGAAAGTATAACACCCAGCACCCAGTTACTGACCATCACATTCAGAGAGTATAACACCCAGCACACAGTTACTGACCATCACATACAGAAAGTATAACACCCAGCACCCAGTTACTGACCATCAAATACAGAAAGTATAACACCCAGCACCCAGTTACTGACCATCACATTCAGAGAGTATAACACCCTGCACCCAGTTACTGACCATCACATACAGCGAGTATAACACCCTGCACCCAGTTACTGACCATCACATACAGAGAGTATAACACCCAGCACTCAGTTACTGACCATCACATACAGAGAGTATAACACCCAGCACCCAGTTACTGACCATCACATACAGAGATTATATCACCCAGCACCCAGTTACTGACCATCACATACAGAGAGTATAACACCCAGCACCCAGTTACTGACCATCACATACAGAGAGTATAACACCCAGCACCCAGTTACTGACCATCACATACAGAGTGTATAACACCCAGCACCCAGTTACTGACCATCACATACAGAGATTATATCACCCAGCACCCAGTTACTGACCATCACATACAGAGAGTATAACACCCAGCACCCAGTTACTGACCATCACATACAGAGATTATAACACCCTGCACCCAGTTACTGACCATCACATACAGAGAGTATAACACCCAGCACCCAGTTACTGACCGTGACATACAGGGAGTATAACACCCAGCACCCAGTTACTGACCATCACATACAGAGAGTATAACACCCTGCACCCAGTTACTGACCATCACATACAGCGAGTATAACACCCAGCACCCAGTTACTGACCATCACATACAGAGAGTATAACACCCAGCACCCAGTTACTGACCATCACATACAGAGAGTATAACACCCAGCACCCAGTTACTGACCATCACATACAGAAAGTATAACACCCAGCACCCATTTACTGACCATCACATTCAGAGAGTATAACACCCAGCACCCAGTTACTGACCATCACATACAGAGAGTATAACACCCAGCACCCAGTTACTGACCATCACATACAGAAAGTATAAAACCCAGCACCCAGTTACTGACCATCACATTCAGAGAGTATAACACCCAGCACCCAGTTACTGACCATCAAATACTGAAAGTATAACACTCAGCACCCAGTTACTGACCATCACAGACACAAAGTATAACACCCAGCACCCAGTTACTGACCATCACATACAGAGAGTATAACACCCAGCACCCAGTTACTGACCATCACATACAGAGAGTATAACACCCAGCAGCCAGTTACTGACCATCACATGCAGAGATTATATCACCCAGCACCCAGTTACTGACCATCACATACAGAGAGTATAACACCCAGCACCCAGTTACTGACCATCACATACAGAGATTATAACACCCTGCACCCAGTTACTGACCATCACATACAGAGAGTATAACACCCAGCACCCAGTTACTGACCGTGACATACAGAGAGTATAACACCCAGCACCCAGTTACTGACCATCACATACAGAGAGTATAACACCCTGCACCCAGTTACTGACCATCACATACAGCGAGTATAACACCCTGCACCCAGTTACTGACCATCACATACAGAGAGTATAACACCCAGCACTCAGTTACTGACCATCACATACAGAGAGTATAACACCCAGCACCCAGTTACTGACCATCAAATACAGAGATTATATCACAGAGCACCCAGTTACTGACCATCACATACAGAGAGTATAACACCCAGCACCCAGTTACTGACCATCACATACAGAGAGTATAACACCCAGCACCCAGTTACTGACCATCACATACAGAGAGTATAACACCCAGCACCCAGTTACTGACCATTACATACAGAGATTATAACACTCTGCACCCAGTTACTGACCATCACATACAGAGAGTATAACACCCAGCACCCAGTTACTGACCGTGACATACAGAGAGTATAACACCCAGCACCCAGTTACTGACCATCACATACAGAGAGTATAACACCCAGCACCCAGTTACTGACCGTCACATACAGAGAGTATAACACCCAGCACCCAGTTACTGACCATCACATACAGAGAGTATAACACCCAGCACCCAGTTACTGACCATCACATACAGAGAGTATAACACCCAGCACCCAGTTACTGACCATTACATACAGAGATTATAACACTCTGCACCCAGTTACTGACCATCACATACAGAGAGTATAACACCCTGCACCCAGTTACTGACCATCACATACAGAGAGTATAACACCCAGCACCCAGTTACTGACCGTGACATACAGAGAGTATAACACCCAGCACCCAGTTACTGACCATCACATACAGAGAGTATAACACCCAGCACCCAGTTACTGACCATCACATACAGAGAGTATAACACCCAGCACCCAGTTACTGACCATCACATACAAAGAGTATAACACCCAGCACCCAGTTACTGACCATCACATACAGAGAGTATAACACCCAGCACCCAGTTACTGACCATCACATACAAAGAGTATAACACCCAGCACCCAGTTACTGACCATCACATTCAGAGAGTATAACACCCAGCACCCAGTTACTGACCATCACATACAGAGAGTATAACACCCAGCACCCAGTTACTGACCATCACATACAGAGAGTATAACACCCAGCACCCAGTTACTGACCATCACATACAGAGATTATATCACCCTGCACCCAGTTACTGACCATCACATACAGAGAGTATAACACCCAGCACCCAGTTATTGACCATCACATACAGAGAGTATAACACCCTGCACCCAGTTATTGACCATCACATACAGAGAGTATAACACCCAGCACCCAGTTATTGACCATCACATCCAGAGAGTATAACACCCAGCACACAGTTACTGACCATCACATACAGAGAGTATAACACCCAGCACCCAGTTACTGACCATCACATACAGAGAGTATAACACCCAGCACCCAGTTACTGACCATCACATACAGAAAGTATAACACCCAGCACCCATTTACTGACCATCACATTCAGAGAGTATAACACCCAGCACCCAGTTACTGACCATCACATACAGAGAGTATAACACCCAGCACCCAGTTACTGACCATCACATACAGAGATTATATCACCCAGCACCCAGTTACTGACCATCACATACAGAGAGTATAACACCCAGCACCCAGTTACTGACCATCACATACAGAGATTATAACACCCTGCACCCAGTTACTGACCATCACATACAGAGAGTATAACACCCAGCACCCAGTTACTGACCGTGACATACAGAGAGTATAACACGCAGCACCCAGTTACTGACCATCACATACAGAGAGTGTAACACCCTGCACCCAGTTACTGACCATCACATACAGAGAGTATAACACCCAGCACTCAGTTACTGACCATCACATACAGAGAGTATAACACCCAGCACCCAGTTACTGACCATCACATACAGAGATTATATCACCCAGCACCCAGTTACTGACCATCACATACAGAGAGTATAACACCCAGCACCCAGTTACTGACCATCACATACAGAGAGTATAACACCCAGCACCCAGTTACTGACCATCACATACAGAGAGTATAACACCCAGCACCCAGTTACTGACCATTACATACAGAGATTATAACACCCTGCACCCAGTTACTGACCATCACATACAGAGAGTATAACACCCAGCACCCAGTTAATGACCATCACATACAGAGAGTATAACACCCAGCACCCAGTTACTGACCGTGACATACAGAGAGTATAACACCCTGCACCCAGTTACTGACCATCACATACAGAGAGTATAACACCCAGCACCCAGTTACTGACCGTGACATACAGAGAGTATAACACCCAGCACCCAGTTACTGACCATCACATACAGAGAGTATAACACCCAGCACCCAGTTACTGACCATCACATACAGAGAGTATAACACCCAGCACCCAGTTACTGACCATCACATACAAAGAGTATAACACCCTGCACCCAGTTACTGACCATCACACACAGAGAGTATAACACCCAGCACCCAGTTACTGACCATCACATACAGAGAGTATAACACCCAGCACCCAGTTACTGACCATCACATACAGAGAGTATAACACCCTGCACCCAGCTACTGACCATCACATTCAGAGAGTATAACACCCTGCACCCAGTTACAGACCATCACATACAGAGAGTATAACACCCAGCACCCAGTTACTGACCATCACACACAGAGAGTATAACACCCAGCACCCAGTTACTGACCATCACACACAGAGAGTATAACACCCAGCACCCAGTTACTGACCATTACATACAGAGAGTATAACACCCAGCACCCAGTTACTGACCATCACATACAGAGAGTATAACACCCTGCACCCAGTTACTGACCATCAAAAACAGAGAGTATAACACCCAGCACCCAGTTACTGACCATCACATACAGAGAGTATAACACCCAGCACCCAGTAACTGACCATCACATAGAGAGAGTACAACACCCAGCACCCAGTTACTGACCATCACATACAGAGAGTATAACACCCAGCACCCAGTTACTGACCATCACATACAGAGAGTATAACACCCAGCACCCAGTTACTGACCATCACATACAGAAAGTATAACACCCTGCACACAGTTACTGACCGTGACATACAGAGTATAACACCCTGCACCCAGTTACTGACCATCACATACAGAGAGTATAACACCCAGCACCCAGTTACTGACCATCAAAAATAGAGAGTATAACACCCAGCACCCAGTTACTGACCATCACATACAGAGAGTATAACACCCAGCACCCAGTTACTGACCATCACATACAGAGAGTATAACACCCAGCACCCAGTTACTGACCATCACATACAGAACGTATAACACCCAGCACCCAGTTACTGACCATCACATACAGAGAGTATAACACCCAGCACCCAGTTACTGACCATCACATACAGAAAGTATAACACGCAGCACACAGTTACTGACCATCACATACAGAGAGTATAACACCCAGAACCCAGTTACTGACCATCACATACAGAAAGTATAACACCCAGCACCCATTTACTGACCATCACATTCAGAGAGTATAACACCCAGCACCCAGTTACTGACCATCACATACAGAGAGTATAACACCCAGCACCCAGTTACTGACCATCACATACAGAAAGTGTAACACCCAGCACCCAGTTACTGACCATCACATTCAGAGAGTATAACACCCAGCACCCAGTTACTGACCATCAAATACAGAAAGTATAACACCCAGCACCCAGTTACTGACCATCACATACAGAGTGTATAACACCCAGCACCCAGTTACTGACCATCACATACAGAGATTATATCACCCAGCACCCAGTTACTGACCATCACATACAGAGAGTATAACACCCAGCACCCAGTTACTGACCATCACATACAGAGATTATAACACCCTGCACCCAGTTACTGACCATCACATACAGAGAGTATAACACCCAGCACCCAGTTACTGACCATCACATACAGAGATTATAACACCCTGCACCCAGTTACTGACCATCACATACAGAGAGTATAACACCCAGCACCCAGTTACTGACCGTGACATACAGGGAGTATAACACCCAGCACCCAGTTACTGACCGTCACATACAGAGATTATAACACCCAGCACCCAGTTACTGACCATCACATACAGAAAGTATAACACATAGCACCCATTTACTGACCATCACATTCAGAGAGTATAACACCCAGCACCCAGTTACTGACCATCACATACAGAGAGTAAAACACCCAGCACCCAGTTACTGACCATCACATACAGAAAGTATAACACCCAGCACCCAGTTACTGACCATCACATTCAGAGAGTATAACACCCAGCACCCAGTTACTGACCATCAAATACAGAAAGTATAACACTCAGCACCCAGTTACTGACCATCACAGACACAAAGTATAACACCCAGCACCCAGTTACTGACCATCACATACAGAGAGTATAACACCCAGCACCCAGTTACTGACCATCACATACAGAGATTATATCACCCAGCACCCAGTTACTGACCATCACATACAGAGAGTATAACACCCAGCACCCAGTTACTGACCATCACATACAGAGATTATAACACAATGCACCCAGTTACTGACCATCACATACAGAGAGTATAACACCCAGCACCCAGTTACTGACCATCACATACAGAAAGTGTAACACCCAGCACCCAGTTACTGACCATCACATTCAGAGAGTATAACACCCAGCACCCAGTTACTGACCATCAAATACAGAAAGTATAACACCCAGCACCCAGTTACTGACCATCACATACAGAGTGTATAACACCCAGCACCCAGTTACTGACCATCACATACAGAGATTATATCACCCAGCACCCAGTTACTGACCATCACATACAGAGAGTATAACACCCAGCACCCAGTTACTGACCATCACATACAGAGATTATAACACCCTGCACCCAGTTACTGACCATCACATACAGAGAGTATAACACCCAGCACCCAGTTACTGACCGTGACATACAGGGAGTATAACACCCAGCACTCAGTTACTGACCGTCACATACAGAGAGTATAACACCCAGCACCCAGTTACTGACCGTGACATACAGGGAGTATAACACCCAGCACCCAGTTACTGACCATCACATACAGAAAGTATAACACCCAGCACCCAGTTATTGACCATCACATACAGAGAGTATAACACCCAGCACCCAGTTACTGACCGTGACATACAGGGAGGATAACACCCAGCACCCAGTTACTGACCCTCACATACAGAAAGTATAACACCCAGCACCCATTTACTGACCATCACATTCAGAGAGTATAACACCCAGCACCCAGTTACTGACCATCACATACAGAGAGTATAACACCCAGCACCCAGTTACTGACCGTGACATACAGGGAGTATAACACCCAGCACCCAGTTACTGACCATCACATACAGAGAGTATAACACCCAGCACCCAGTTACTGACCATCACATACAGAGAGTATAACACCCAGCACCCAGTTACTGACCATCACATACAGAGAGTATAACACCCAGCACCCAGTTACTGACCGTGACATACAGGGAGTATAACACCCAGCACCCAGTTACTGACCGTCACATACAGAGAGTATAACACCCAGCACCCAGTTACTGACCGTGACATACAGGGAGTATAACACCCAGCACCCAGTTACTGACCATCACATACAGAAAGTATAACACCCAGCACCCAGTTACTGACCATCACATACAGAGAGTATAACACCCAGCACCCAGTTACTGACCGTGACATACAGGGAGTATAACACCCAGCACCCAGTTACTGACCATCACATACAGAAAGTATAACACCCAGCACCCATTTACTGACCATCACATTCAGAGAGTATAACACCCAGCACCCAGTTACTGACCATCACATTCAGAGAGTATAACACCCAGCACCCAGTTACTGACCATCACATACAGAGAGTATAACACCCAGCACCCAGTTACTGACCGTGACATACAGGGAGTATAACACCCAGCACCCAGTTACTGACCATCACATACAGAAAGTATAACACCCAGCACCCATTTACTGACCATCACATTCAGAGAGTATAACACCCAGCACCCAGTTACTGACCATCACATACAGAGAGTAAAACACCCAGCACCCAGTTACTGACCATCACATACAGAAAGTATAACACCCAGCACCCAGTTACTGACCATCACATTCAGAGAGTATAACACCCAGCACCCAGTTACTGACCATCAAATACAGAAAGTATAACACTCAGCACCCAGTTACTGACCATCACAGACACAAAGTATAACACCCAGCACCCAGTTACTGACCATCACATACAGAGAGTATAACACCCAGCACCCAGTTACTGACCATCACATACAGAGATTATATCACCCAGCACCCAGTTACTGACCATCAAATACAGAGAGTATAACACCCAGCACCCAGTTACTGACCATCACATACAGAGATTATAACACAATGCACCCAGTTACTGACCATCACATACAGAGAGTATAACACCCAGCACCCAGTTACTGACCGTGACATACAGAGAGTATAACACCCAGCACCCAGTTACTGACCATCACATACAGAGAGTATAACACCCTGCACCCAGTTACTGACCATCACATACAGCGAGTATAACACCCTGCACCCCGTTACTGACCATCACATACAGAGAGTATAACACCCAGCACTCAGTTACTGACCATCACATACAGAGAGTATAACACCCAGCACCCAGTTACTGACCATCACATACAGAGAGTATAACACCCAGCACCCAGTTACTGACCATCACATACAGAGAGTTTAACACCCAGCACCCAGTTACTGACCATCACATACAGAGAGTATAACACCCAGCACCCAGTTACTGACCATTACATACAGAGATTATAACACCCTGCACCCAGTTACTGACCATCACATACAGAGAGTATAACACCCAGCACCCAGTTACTGACCGTGACATACAGAGAGTATAACACCCTGCACCCAGTTACTGACCATCACATACAGAGAGTATAACACCCAGCGCCCAGTTACTGACCGTGACATACAGAGAGTATAACACCCAGCACCCAGTTACTGACCATCACATACAGAGAGTATAACACCCAGCACCCAGTTACTGACCATCACATACAAAGAGTATAACACCCTGCACCCAGTTACTGACCATCACACACAGAGAGTTTAACACCCAGCACCCAGTTACTGACCATCACATACAGAGAGTATAACACCCAGCACCCAGTTACTGACCATCACATACAGAGAGTATAACACCCTGCACCCAGCTACTGACCATCACATTCAGAGAGTATAACACCCTGCACCCAGTTACTGACCATCACATACAGAGAGTATAACACCCAGCACCCAGTTACTGACCATCACACACAGAGAGTATAACACCCAGCACCCAGTTACTGACCATCACACACAGAGAGTATAAGACCCAGCACCCAGTTACTGACCATCACATACAGAGAGTATAACACCCAGCACCCAGTTACTGACCGTGACATACAGGGAGTATAACACCCAGCACCCAGTTACTGACCATCACATACAGAAAGTATAACACCCAGCACCCATTTACTGACCATCACATTCAGAGAGTATAACACCCAGCACCCAGTTACTGACCATCACATACAGAGAGTATAACACCCAGCACCCAGTTACTGACCGTGACATACAGGGAGTATAACACCCAGCACCCAGTTACTGACCATCACATACAGAGAGTATAACACCCAGCACCCAGTTACTGACCATCACATACAGAGAGTATAACACCTAGCACCCAGTTACTGACCATCACATACAGAGAGTATAACACCCAGCACCCAGTTACTGACCGTGACATACAGGGAGTATAACACCCAGCACCCAGTTACTGACCGTCACATACAGAGAGTATAACACCCAGCACCCAGTTACTGACCGTGACATACAGGGAGTATAACACCCAGCACCCAGTTACTGACCATCACATACAGAAAGTATAACACCCAGCACCCAGTTACTGACCATCACATACAGAGAGTATAACACCCAGCACCCAGTTACTGACCGTGACATACAGGGAGTATAACACCCAGCACCCAGTTACTGACCATCACATACAGAAAGTATAACACCCAGCACCCATTTACTGACCATCACATTCAGAGAGTATAACACCCAGCACCCAGTTACTGACCATCACATTCAGAGAGTATAACACCCAGCACCCAGTTACTGACCATCACATACAGAGAGTATAACACCCAGCACCCAGTTACTGACCGTGACATACAGGGAGTATAACACCCAGCACCCAGTTACTGACCATCACATACAGAAAGTATAACACCCAGCACCCATTTACTGACCATCACATTCAGAGAGTATAACACCCAGCACCCAGTTACTGACCATCACATACAGAGAGTAAAACACCCAGCACCCAGTTACTGACCATCACATACAGAAAGTATAACACCCAGCACCCAGTTACTGACCATCACATTCAGAGAGTATAACACCCAGCACCCAGTTACTGACCATCAAATACAGAAAGTATAACACTCAGCACCCAGTTACTGACCATCACAGACACAAAGTATAACACCCAGCACCCAGTTACTGACCATCACATACAGAGAGTATAACACCCAGCACCCAGTTACTGACCATCACATACAGAGATTATATCACCCAGCACCCAGTTACTGACCATCACATACAGAGAGTATAACACCCAGCACCCAGTTACTGACCATCACATACAGAGATTATAACACAATGCACCCAGTTACTGACCATCACATACAGAGAGTATAACACCCAGCACCCAGTTACTGACCGTGACATACAGAGAGTATAACACCCAGCACCCAGTTACTGACCATCACATACAGAGAGTATAACACCCTGCACCCAGTTACTGACCATCACATACAGCGAGTATAACACCCTGCACCCCGTTACTGACCATCACATACAGAGAGTATAACACCCAGCACTCAGTTACTGACCATCACATACAGAGAGTATAACACCCAGCACCCAGTTACTGACCATCACATACAGAGATTATATCACCCAGCACCCAGTTACTGACCATCACATACAGAGAGTATAACACCCAGCACCCAGTTACTGACCATCACATACAGAGAGTATAACACCCAGCACGCAGTTACTGACCATCACATACAGAGAGTATAACACCCAGCACCCAGTTACTGACCATTACATACAGAGATTATAACACCCTGCACCCAGTTACTGACCATCACATACAGAGAGTATAACACCCAGCACCCAGTTACTGACCGTGACATACAGAGAGTATAACACCCTGCACCCAGTTACTGACCATCACATACAGAGAGTATAACACCCAGCACCCAGTTACTGACCGTGACATACAGAGAGTATAACACCCAGCACCCAGTTACTGACCATCACATACAGAGAGTATAACACCCAGCACCCAGTTACTGACCATCACATACAAAGAGTATAACACCCTGCACCCAGTTACTGACCATCACACACAGAGAGTTTAACACCCAGCACCCAGTTACTGACCATCACATACAGAGAGTATAACACCCAGCACCCAGTTACTGACCATCACATACAGAGAGTATAACACCCTGCACCCAGCTACTGACCATCACATTCAGAGAGTATAACACCCTGCACCCAGTTACTGACCATCACATACAGAGAGTATAACACCCAGCACCCAGTTACTGACCATCACACACAGAGAGTATAACACCCAGCACCCAGTTACTGACCATCACACACAGAGAGTATAAGACCCAGCACCCAGTTACTGACCATTACATACAGAGAGTATAACACCCAGCACCCAGTTACTGACCATCACATACAGAGAGTATAACACCCTGCACCCAGTTACTGACCATCAAAAACAGAGAGTATAACACCCAGCACCCAGTTACTGACCATCACATACAGAGAGTATAACACCCAGCACCCAGTAACTGACCATCACATACAGAGAGTACAACACCCAGCACCCAGTTACTGACCATCACATACAGAGAGTATAACACCCAGCACCCAGTTACTGACCATCACATACAGAGAGTATAACACCCAGCACCCAGTTACTGACCATCACATACAGAAAGTATAACACCCTGCACACAGTTACTGACCATCACATACAGAGAGTATAACACCCAGCACCCAGTTACTGACCATCACATACAGAGAGTATAACACCGAGCACCCAATTACTGACCATCACATACAGAGAGTATAACACCCTGCACCCAGTTACTGACCATCACATACAGAGAGTATAACACCGAGCACCCAATTACTGACCATCACATACAGAGAGTATAACACCCTGCACCCAGTTACTGACCGTGACATACAGAGTATAACACCCTGCACCCAGTTACTGACCATCACATACAGAGAGTATAACACCCTGCACCCAGTTACTGACCGTGACATACAGAGAGTATAACACCCAGCACCCAGTTACTGACCATCAAAAACAGAGAGAATAACACCCAGCACCCAGTTACTGACCATCACATACAGAGAGTATAACACCCAGCACCCAGTAACTGACCATCACATACAGAGAGTATAACACCCAGCACCCAGTTACTGACCATCACATACAGAGAGTATAACACCCAGCACCCAGTTACTGACCATCACATACAGAAAGTATAACACCCAGCACCCAGTTACTGACCATCACATGCAGAGAGTATAACAACCAGCACCCAGTTACTGACCATCACATACAGAAAGTATAACACCCAGCACACAGTTACTGACCATCACATACAGAGAGTATAACACCCAGCACCCAGTTACTGACCATCACATACAGAAAGTATAACACCCAGCACCCAGTTACTGACCATCACATACAGAAAGTATAACACCCAGCACCCAGTTACTGACCATCACATACAGAGAGTATAACACCCAGCACCCAGTTACTGACCATCACATATATAGAGTATAACACCCAGAACCCAGTTACTGACCATCACATACAGAGAGTATAACACCCAGCACCCAGTTACTGACCATCACATACAGAAAGTATAACACCCAGCACCCAGTTACTGACCATCACATTCAGAGAGTATAACACCCAGCACCCAGTTACTGACCATCAAATACAGAAAGTATAACACTCAGCACCCAGTTACTGACCATCACATACAGAAAGTATAACACCCTGCACACAGTTACTGACCATCACATACAGAGAGTATAACACCCAGCACCCAGTTACTGACCATCACATACAGAGAGTATAACACCGAGCACCCAATTACTGACCATCACATACAGAGAGTATAACACCCTGCACCCAGTTACTGACCATCACATACAGAGAGTATAACACCGAGCACCCAATTACTGACCATCACATACAGAGAGTATAACACCCTGCACCCAGTTACTGACCGTGACATACAGAGTATAACACCCTGCACCCAGTTACTGACCATCACATACAGAGAGTATAACACCCTGCACCCAGTTACTGACCGTGACATACAGAGAGTATAACACCCAGCACCCAGTTACTGACCATCAAAAACAGAGAGAATAACACCCAGCACCCAGTTACTGACCATCACATACAGAGAGTATAACACCCAGCACCCAGTAACTGACCATCACATACAGAGAGTATAACACCCAGCACCCAGTTACTGACCATCACATACAGAGAGTATAACACCCAGCACCCAGTTACTGACCATCACATACAGAAAGTATAACACCCAGCACCCAGTTACTGACCATCACATGCAGAGAGTATAACAACCAGCACCCAGTTACTGACCATCACATACAGAAAGTATAACACCCAGCACACAGTTACTGACCATCACATACAGAGAGTATAACACCCAGCACCCAGTTACTGACCATCACATACAGAAAGTATAACACCCAGCACCCAGTTACTGACCATCACATACAGAAAGTATAACACCCAGCACCCAGTTACTGACCATCACATACAGAGAGTATAACACCCAGCACCCAGTTACTGACCATCACATATATAGAGTATAACACCCAGAACCCAGTTACTGACCATCACATACAGAGAGTATAACACCCAGCACCCAGTTACTGACCATCACATACAGAAAGTATAACACCCAGCACCCAGTTACTGACCATCACATTCAGAGAGTATAACACCCAGCACCCAGTTACTGACCATCAAATACAGAAAGTATAACACTCAGCACCCAGTTACTGACCATCACAGACACAAAGTATAACACCCAGCACCCAGTTACTGACCATCACATACAGAGAGTATAACCCCCAGCACCCAGTTACTGACCATCACATACAGAGAGTATAACACCCAGCACCCAGTTACTGACCATCACATACAGAGTGTATAACACCCAGCACCCAGTTACTGACCATCACATACAGAGATTATATCACCCAGCACCCAGTTACTGACCATCACATACAGAGAGTATAACACCCAGCACCCAGTTACTGACCATCACATACAGAGATTATAACACCCTGCACCCAGTTACTGACCATCACATACAGAGAGTATAACACCCAGCACCCAGTTACTGACCGTGACATACAGAGAGTATAACACCCAGCACCCAGTTACTGACCATCACATACAGAGAGTATAACACCCAGCACCCAGTTACTGACCATCACATACAGAGAGTATAACACCCAGCACCCAGTTACTGACCATCACATACAGAGATTATATCACCCAGCACCCAGTTACTGACCATTACATACAGAGATTATAACACCCTGCACCCAGTTACTGACCATCAAATACAGAGAGTATATCACCCAGCACCCAGTTACTGACCATCACATACAGAGAGTATAACACCCAGCACCCAGTTACTGACCATTACATACAGAGATTATAACACACTGCACCCAGTTACTGACCATCACATACAGAGAGTATAACACCCAGCACCCAGTTGCTGACCAACACATACAGAGAGTATAACACCCTGCACCCAGTTACTGACCATCACATACAGAGAGTATAACACCCAGCACCCAGTTACTGACCATCACATACAGAGAGTATAACACCCTGCACCCAGTTACTGACCATCACATACAGAGAGTATAACACCCAGCACCCAGTTACTGACCATCACATACAGAGAGTATAACACCCAGCACCCAGTTACTGACCATTACATACAGAGAGTATAACACCCAGCACCCAGTTACTGACCATCACATACAGAGAGTATAACACCCTGCACCCAGTTACTCACCATCAAAAACAGAGAGTATAACACCCAGCACCCAGTTACTGACCATCACATACAGAGAGTATAACACCCAGCACCCAGTAACTGACCATCACATACAGAGAGTACAACACCCAGCACCCAGTTACTGACCATCACATACAGAGAGTATAACACCCAGCACCCAGTTACTGACCATCACATACAGAGAGTATAACACCCAGCACCCAGTTACTGACCATCACATACAGAAAGTATAACACCCAGCACCCAGTTACTGACCATCACATTCAGAGAGTATAACACCCAGCACCCAGTTACTGACCATCACATACAGAGAGTATAACACCCAGCACCCAGTTACTGACCATTACATACAGAGAGTATAACACCAAGCACCCAGTTACTGACCATCACATACAGAGAGTATAACACCCAGCACCCAGTTACTGACCATCACATACAGAGATTATATCACCCAGCACCCAGTTACTGACCATCACATACAGAGATTATAACACCCAGCACCCAGTTACTGACCATTACATACAGAGAGTATAACACCCAGCACCCAGTTACTGACCATTACATACAGAGAGTATAACACCCAGCACCCAGTTACTGACCATCACATACAGAGATTATATCACCCTGCACCCAGTTACTGACCATCACATACAGAGAGTATAACACCCAGCACCCAGTTATTGACCATCACATACAGAGAGTATAACACCCAGCACCCAGTTATTGACCATCACATCCAGAAAGTATAACACCCAGCACCCAGTTACTGACCATCACATACAGAGAGTATAACACCCAGCACCCAGTTACTGACCATCACATACAGAGAGTATAACACCCAGCACCCAGTTACTGACCATCACATACAGAGATTATATCACCCAGCACCCAGTTACTGACCATTACATACAGAGATTATAACACCCTGCACCCAGTTACTGACCATCAAATACAGAGAGTATATCACCCAGCACCCAGTTACTGACCATCACATACAGAGAGTATAACACCCAGCACCCAGTTACTGACCATTACATACAGAGATTATAACACACTGCACCCAGTTACTGACCATCACATACAGAGAGTATAACACCCAGCACCCAGTTGCTGACCAACACATACAGAGAGTATAACACCCTGCACCCAGTTACTGACCATCACATACAGAGAGTATAACACCCAGCACCCAGTTACTGACCATCACATACAGAGAGTATAACACCCTGCACCCAGTTACTGACCATCACATACAGAGAGTATAACACCCAGCACCCAGTTACTGACCATCACATACAGAGAGTATAACACCCAGCACCCAGTTACTGACCATTACATACAGAGAGTATAACACCCAGCACCCAGTTACTGACCATCACATACAGAGAGTATAACACCCTGCACCCAGTTACTCACCATCAAAAACAGAGAGTATAACACCCAGCACCCAGTTACTGACCATCACATACAGAGAGTATAACACCCAGCACCCAGTAACTGACCATCACATACAGAGAGTACAACACCCAGCACCCAGTTACTGACCATCACATACAGAGAGTATAACACCCAGCACCCAGTTACTGACCATCACATACAGAGAGTATAACACCCAGCACCCAGTTACTGACCATCACATACAGAAAGTATAACACCCAGCACCCAGTTACTGACCATCACATTCAGAGAGTATAACACCCAGCACCCAGTTACTGACCATCACATACAGAGAGTATAACACCCAGCACCCAGTTACTGACCATTACATACAGAGAGTATAACACCAAGCACCCAGTTACTGACCATCACATACAGAGAGTATAACACCCAGCACCCAGTTACTGACCATCACATACAGAGATTATATCACCCAGCACCCAGTTACTGACCATCACATACAGAGATTATAACACCCAGCACCCAGTTACTGACCATTACATACAGAGAGTATAACACCCAGCACCCAGTTACTGACCATTACATACAGAGAGTATAACACCCAGCACCCAGTTACTGACCATCACATACAGAGATTATATCACCCTGCACCCAGTTACTGACCATCACATACAGAGAGTATAACACCCAGCACCCAGTTATTGACCATCACATACAGAGAGTATAACACCCAGCACCCAGTTATTGACCATCACATCCAGAAAGTATAACACCCAGCACCCAGTTACTGACCATCACAGACAAAGAGTATAACACCCAGCACCCAGTTACTGACCATCACATACAGAGAGTATAACACCCAGCACCCAGTTACTGACCATCACATACAGAAAGTATAACACCCAGCACCCATTTACTGACCATCACATTCAGAGAGTATAACACCCAGCACCCAGTTTCTGACCATCACATACAGAGAGTATAACACCCAGCACCCAGTTACTGACCATCACATACAGAAAGTATAACACCCAGCACCCAGTTACTGACCATCACATTCAGAGAGTATAACACCCAGCACCCAGTTACTGACCATCAAATACAGAAAGTATAACACTCAGCACCCAGTTACTGACCATCACAGACACAAAGTATAACACCCAGCACCCAGTTACTGACCATCACATACAGAGAGTATAACACCCAGCACCCAGTTACTGACCATCACACACAGAGTGTATAACACCCAGCACCCAGTTACTGACCATCACATACAGAGATTATATCACCCAGCACCCAGTTACTGACCATCACATACAGAGAGTATAACACCCAGCACCCAGTTACTGACCATCACATACAGAGATTATAACACCCTGCACCCAGTTACTGACCATCACATACAGAGATTATAACACCCAGCACCCAGTTACTGACCATCACATACAGAGAGTATAACACCCTGCACCCAGTTGCTGACCATCACATACAGAGAGTATAACACCCTGCACCCAGTTACTGACCATCACATACAGAGAGTATAACACCCAGCACCCAGTTACTGACCATCAAATACAGAGAGTATAACACACTGCACCCAGTTACTGACCATCACATACAGAGAGTATAACACCCAGCACCCAGTTACTGACCATCACATACAGAGAGTATAACACCCAGCACCCAGTTACTGACCATTACATACAGAGAGATAACACCCAGCACCCAGTTACTGACCATCACATACAGAGAGTATAACACCCTGCACCCAGTTACTCACCATCAAAAACAGAGAGTATAACACCCAGCACCCAGTTACTGACCATCACATACAGAGAGTATAACACCCAGCACCCAGTAACTGACCATCACATACAGAGAGTTCAACACCCAGCACCCAGTTACTGACCATCACATACAGAGAGTATAACACCCAGCACCCAGTTACTGACCATTACATACACAGAGTATAACACCCAGCACCCAGTTATTGACCATCACATACAGAGAGTATAACACCCAGCACCCAGTTACTGACCATCACATACAGAGATTATATCACCCAGCACCCAGTTACTGACCATCACATACAGAGATTATAACACCCTGCACCCAGTTACTGACCATCACATACAGAGAGTATAACACCCAGCACCCAGTTACTGACCATCACATACAGAGATTATATCACCCAGCACCCAGTTACTGACCATCACATACAGAGATTATAACACCCAGCACCCAGTTACTGACCATCACATACAGAGAGTATAACACCGAGCACCCAGTTATTGACCATCACATCCAGAGAGTATAACACCCAGCACACAGTTACTGACCATCACATACAGAGAGTATAACACCCAGCACCCAGTTACTGACCATCGCATACAGAGATTATATCACCCAGCACCCAGTTACTGACCATCACATACAGAGAGTATAACACCCTGCACCCAGTTATTGACCATCACATACAGAGAGTATAACACCCAGCACCCAGTTATTGACCATCACATCCAGAGAGTATAACACCCAGCACACAGTTATTGACCATCACATACAGAGAGTATAACACCCAGCACCCAGTTACTGACCATCACATACAGAGAGTATAACACCCAGCACCCAGTTACTGACCATTACATACAGAGAGTATAACACCCAGCACCCAGTTACTGACCATCACATACAGAGATTATAACACCCAGCACCCAGTTACTGACCATTACATACAGAGAGTATAACACCCAGCACCCAGTTACTGACCATCACATACAGAGAGTATAACACCCAGCACCCAGTTACTGACCATTACATACAGAGAGTATAACACCCAGCACCCAGTTACTGACCATCACATACAGAGATTATAACACCCAGCACCCAGTTACTGACCATTACATACAGAGAGTATAACACCCAGCACCCAGTTACTGACCATCACATACAGAGATTATATCACCCTGCACCCAGTTACTGACCATCACATACAGAGAGTATAACACCCAGCACCCAGTTATTGACCATCACATACAGAGAGTATAACACCCAGCACCCAGTTATTGACCATCACATACAGAGAGTATAACACCCAGCACCCAGTTATTGACCATCACATACAGAGAGTATAACACCCAGCACCCAGTTATTGACCATCACATCCAGAGAGTATAACACCCAGCACCCATTTACTGACCATCACATTCAGAGAGTATAACACCCAGCACCAAGTTACTGACCATCACATACAGAGAGTATAACACCCAGCACCCAGTTACTGACCATCACATACAGAAAGTATAACACCCAGCAACCAGTTACTGACCATCACATTCAGAGAGTATAACACCCAGCACCCAGTTACTGACCATCAAATACAGAAAGTATAACACTCAGCACCCAGTTACTGACCATCACAGACACAAAGTATAACACCCAGCACCCAGTTACTGACCATCACATACAGAGAGTATAACCCCCAGCACCCAGTTACTGACCATCACATACAGAGAGTATAACACCCAGCACCCAGTTACTGACCATCACATACAGAGTGTATAACACCCAGCACCCAGTTACTGACCATCACATACAGAGATTATATCACCCAGCACCCAGTTACTGACCATCACATACAGAGAGTATAACACCCAGCACCCAGTTACTGACCATCACATACAGAGATTATAACACCCTGCACCCAGTTACTGACCATCACATACAGAGAGTATAACACCCAGCACCCAGTTACTGACCGTGACATACAGAGAGTATAACACCCAGCACCCAGTTACTGACCATCACATACAGAGAGTATAACACCCTGCACCCAGTTACTGACCATCACATACAGCGAGTATAACACCCTGCACCCAGTTACTGACCATCACATACAGAGAGTATAACACCCAGCACCCAGTTACTGACCATCACATACAGAGATTATATCACCCAGCACCCAGTTACTGACCATCACATACAGAGAGTATAACACCCAGCACCCAGTTACTGACCATTACATACAGAGATTATAACACCCTGCACCCAGTTACTGACCATCAAATACAGAGAGTATATCACCCAGCACCCAGTTACTGACCATCACATACAGAGAGTATAACACCCAGCACCCAGTTACTGACCATTACATACAGAGATTATAACACACTGCACCCAGTTACTGACCATCACATACAGAGAGTATAACACCCAGCACCCAGTTGCTGACCATCACATACAGAGAGTATAACACCCTGCACCCAGTTACTGACCATCACATACAGAGAGTATAACACCCAGCACCCAGTTACTGACCATCACATACAGAGAGTATAACACCCTGCACCCAGTTACTGACCATCACATACAGAGAGTATAACACCCAGCACCCAGTTACTGACCATCACATACAGAGAGTATAACACCCAGCACCCAGTTACTGACCATTACATACAGAGAGTATAACACCCAGCACCCAGTTACTGACCATCACATACAGAGAGTATAACACCCTGCACCCAGTTACTCACCATCACAAACAGAGAGTATAACACCCAGCACCCAGTTACTGACCATCACATACAGAGAGTATAACACCCAGCACCCAGTAACTGACCATCACATACAGAGAGTACAACACCCAGCACCCAGTTACTGACCATCACATACAGAGAGTATAACACCCAGCACCCAGTTACTGACCATCACATACAGAGAGTATAACACCCAGCACCCAGTTACTGACCATCACATACAGAAAGTATAACACCCAGCACCCAGTTACTGACCATCACATTCAGAGAGTATAACACCCAGCACCCAGTTACTGACCATCACATACAGAGAGTATAACACCCAGCACCCAGTTACTGACCATTACATACAGAGAGTATAACACCCAGCACCCAGTTACTGACCATCACATACAGAGAGTATAACACCCAGCACCCAGTTACTGACCATCACATACAGAGATTATATCACCCAGCACCCAGTTACTGACCATCACATACAGAGATTATAACACCCAGCACCCAGTTACTGACCATTACATACAGAGAGTATAACACCCAGCACCCAGTTACTGACCATTACATACAGAGAGTATAACACCCAGCACCCAGTTACTAACCATCACATACAGAGATTATATCACCCTGCACCCAGTTACTGACCATCACATACAGAGAGTATAACACCCAGCACCCAGTTATTGACCATCACATACAGAGAGTATAACACCCAGCACCCAGTTATTGACCATCACATCCAGAAAGTATAACACCCTGCACCCAGTTACTGACCATCACATACAGAGAGGATAACACCCAGCACCCAGTTACTGACCATCACATACAGAGAGTATAACACCCAGCACCCAGTTACTGACCATCACATACAGAAAGTATAACACCCAGCACCCATTTACTGACCATCACATTCAGAGAGTATAACACCCAGCACCCAGTTTCTGACCATCACATACAGAGAGTATAACACCCAGCACCCAGTTACTGACCATCACATACAGAAAGTATAACACCCAGCACCCAGTTACTGACCATCACATTCAGAGAGTATAACACCCAGCACCCAGTTACTGACCATCAAATACAGAAAGTATAACACTCAGCACCCAGTTACTGACCATCACAGACACAAAGTATAACACCCAGCACCCAGTTACTGACCATCACATACAGAGAGTATAACACCCAGCACCCAGTTACTGACCATCACACACAGAGTGTATAACACCCAGCACCCAGTTACTGACCATCACATACAGAGATTATATCACCCAGCACCCAGTTACTGACCATCACATACAGAGAGTATAACACCCAGCACCCAGTTACTGACCATCACATACAGAGATTATAACACCCTGCACCCAGTTACTGACCATCACATACAGAGATTATAACACCCAGCACCCAGTTACTGACCATCACATACAGAGAGTATAACACCCTGCACCCAGTTGCTGACCATCACATACAGAGAGTATAACACCCTGCACCCAGTTACTGACCATCACATACAGAGAGTATAACACCCAGCACCCAGTTACTGACCATCAAATACAGAGAGTATAACACACTGCACCCAGTTACTGACCATCACATACAGAGAGTATAACACCCAGCACCCAGTTACTGACCATCACATACAGAGAGTATAACACCCAGCACCCAGTTACTGACCATTACATACAGAGAGATAACACCCAGCACCCAGTTACTGACCATCACATACAGAGAGTATAACACCCAGCACCCAGTTACTGACCATCACATACAGAGAGTATAACACCCAGCACCCAGTAACTGACCATCACATACAGAGAGTTCAACACCCAGCACCCAGTTACTGACCATCACATACAGAGAGTATAACACCCAGCACCCAGTTACTGACCATCACATACAGAAAGTATAACACCCAGCACCCAGTTACTGACCAGCACATTCAGAGAGTATAACACCCAGCACCCAGTTACTGACCATCACATACAGAGAGTATAACACCCAGCACCCAGTTACTGACCATTACATACACAGAGTATAACACCCAGCACCCAGTTACTGACCATCACATACAGAGAGTATAACACCCAGCACCCAGTTACTGACCATCACATACAGAGATTATATCACCCAGCACCCAGTTACTGACCATCACATACAGAGATTATAACACCCTGCACCCAGTTACTGACCATCACATACAGAGAGTATAACACCCAGCACCCAGTTACTGACCATCACATACAGAGATTATATCACCCAGCACCCAGTTACTGACCATCACATACAGAGATTATAACACCCAGCACCCAGTTACTGACCATCACATACAGAGAGTATAACACCCAGCACCCAGTTATTGACCATCACATCCAGAGAGTATAACACCCAGCACACAGTTACTGACCATCACATACAGAGAGTATAACACCCAGCACCCAGTTACTGACCATCGCATACAGAGATTATATCACCCAGCACCCAGTTACTGACCATCACATACAGAGAGTATAACACCCTGCACCCAGTTATTGACCATCACATACAGAGAGTATAACACCCAGCACCCAGTTATTGACCATCACATCCAGAGAGTATAACACCCAGCACACAGTTACTGACCATCACATACAGAGAGTATAACACCCAGCACCCAGTTACTGACCATCACATACAGAGAGTATAACACCCAGCACCCAGTTACTGACCATTACATACAGAGAGTATAACACCCAGCACCCAGTTACTGACCATCACATACAGAGATTATAACACCCAGCACCCAGTTACTGACCATTACATACAGAGAGTATAACACCCAGCACCCAGTTACTGACCATCACATACAGAGAGTATAACACCCAGCACCCAGTTACTGACCATCACATACAGAGAGTATAACACCCAGCACCCAGTTACTGACCATTACATACAGAGAGTATAACACCCAGCACCCAGTTACTGACCATCACATACAGAGATTATAACACCCAGCACCCAGTTACTGACCATTACATACAGAGAGTATAACACCCAGCACCCAGTTACTGACCATCACATACAGAGATTATATCACCCTGCACCCAGTTACTGACCATCACATACAGAGAGTATAACACCCAGCACCCAGTTATTGACCATCACATACAGAGAGTATAACACCCAGCACCCAGTTATTGACCATCACATACAGAGAGTATAACACCCAGCACCCAGTTATTGACCATCACATACAGAGAGTATAACACCCAGCACCCAGTTATTGACCATCACATCCAGAGAGTATAACACCCAGCACACAGTTACTGACCATCACATACAGAGAGTATAACACCCAGCACCCAGTTACTGACCATCACATACAGAAAGTACAACACCCAGCACCCAGTTACTGACCATCACATACAGAGAGTATAACACCCAGCACCCAGTTACTGACCATCACATACAGAAAGTACAACACCCAGCACCCAGTTACTGACCATCACATACAGAGAGTATAACACCCAGCACACAGTTACTGACCATCACATACAGAGAGTATAACACCCAGCACCCAGTTACTGACCATCACATACAGAAAGTACAACACCCAGCACCCAGTTACTGACCATCACATACAGAGAGTATAACACCCAGCACCCAGTTATTGACCATCACATCCAGAGAGTATAACACCCAGCACACAGTTACTGACCATCACATACAGAGAGTATAACACCCAGCACCCAGTTACTGACCATCACATACAGAAAGTACAACACCCAGCACCCAGTTACTGACCATCACATACAGAGAGTATAACACCCAGCACCCAGTTACTGACCATCACATACAGAGAGTATAACAACCAGCACCCAGTTACTGACCATCACATACAGAAAGTATAACACCCAGCACCCATTTACTGACCATCACATTCAGAAAGTATAACACCCAGCACCCATTTACTGACCATCACATTCAGAGAGTATAACACCCTGCACCCAGTTACTGACCATCACATGCAGAGAGTATAACACCCAGCACCCAGTTACTGACCATCACATACAGAGAGTATAACACCCAGCACCCAGTTACTGACCATTACATACAGAGAGTATAACACCCAGCACCCAGTTATTGACCATCACATACAGAGAGTATAACACCCAGCACCCAGTTATTGACCATCACATACAGAGAGTATAACACCCAGCACCCAGTTATTGACCATCACATCCAGAGAGTATAACACCCAGCACCCAGTTACTGACCATCACATATATAGAGTATAACACCCAGAACCCAGTTACTGACCATCACATACAGAAAGTATAACACCCAGCACCCATTTACTGACCATCACATTCAGAGAGTATAACACCCAGCACCAAGTTACTGACCATCACATACAGAGAGTATAACACCCAGCACCCAGTTACTGACCATCACATACAGAAAGTATAACACCCAGCAACCAGTTACTGACCATCACATTCAGAGAGTATAACACCCAGCACCCAGTTACTGACCATCAAATACAGAAAGTATAACACTCAGCACCCAGTTACTGACCATCACAGACACAAAGTATAACACCCAGCACCCAGTTACTGACCATCACATACAGAGAGTATAACCCCCAGCACCCAGTTACTGACCATCACATACAGAGAGTATAACACCCAGCACCCAGTTACTGACCATCACATACAGAGTGTATAACACCCAGCACCCAGTTACTGACCATCACATACAGAGATTATATCACCCAGCACCCAGTTACTGACCATCACATACAGAGAGTATAACACCCAGCACCCAGTTACTGACCATCACATACAGAGATTATAACACCCTGCACCCAGTTACTGACCATCACATACAGAGAGTATAACACCCAGCACCCAGTTACTGACCGTGACATACAGAGAGTATAACACCCAGCACCCAGTTACTGACCATCACATACAGAGAGTATAACACCCTGCACCCAGTTACTGACCATCACATACAGCGAGTATAACACCCTGCACCCAGTTACTGACCATCACATACAGAGAGTATAACACCCAGCACCCAGTTACTGACCATCACATACAGAGATTATATCACCCAGCACCCAGTTACTGACCATCACATACAGAGAGTATAACACCCAGCACCCAGTTACTGACCATTACATACAGAGATTATAACACCCTGCACCCAGTTACTGACCATCAAATACAGAGAGTATATCACCCAGCACCCAGTTACTGACCATCACATACAGAGAGTATAACACCCAGCACCCAGTTACTGACCATTACATACAGAGATTATAACACACTGCACCCAGTTACTGACCATCACATACAGAGAGTATAACACCCAGCACCCAGTTGCTGACCATCACATACAGAGAGTATAACACCCTGCACCCAGTTACTGACCATCACATACAGAGAGTATAACACCCAGCACCCAGTTACTGACCATCACATACAGAGAGTATAACACCCTGCACCCAGTTACTGACCATCACATACAGAGAGTATAACACCCAGCACCCAGTTACTGACCATCACATACAGAGAGTATAACACCCAGCACCCAGTTACTGACCATTACATACAGAGAGTATAACACCCAGCACCCAGTTACTGACCATCACATACAGAGAGTATAACACCCTGCACCCAGTTACTCACCATCACAAACAGAGAGTATAACACCCAGCACCCAGTTACTGACCATCACATACAGAGAGTATAACACCCAGCACCCAGTAACTGACCATCACATACAGAGAGTACAACACCCAGCACCCAGTTACTGACCATCACATACAGAGAGTATAACACCCAGCACCCAGTTACTGACCATCACATACAGAGAGTATAACACCCAGCACCCAGTTACTGACCATCACATACAGAAAGTATAACACCCAGCACCCAGTTACTGACCATCACATTCAGAGAGTATAACACCCAGCACCCAGTTACTGACCATCACATACAGAGAGTATAACACCCAGCACCCAGTTACTGACCATTACATACAGAGAGTATAACACCCAGCACCCAGTTACTGACCATCACATACAGAGAGTATAACACCCAGCACCCAGTTACTGACCATCACATACAGAGATTATATCACCCAGCACCCAGTTACTGACCATCACATACAGAGATTATAACACCCAGCACCCAGTTACTGACCATTACATACAGAGAGTATAACACCCAGCACCCAGTTACTGACCATTACATACAGAGAGTATAACACCCAGCACCCAGTTACTAACCATCACATACAGAGATTATATCACCCTGCACCCAGTTACTGACCATCACATACAGAGAGTATAACACCCAGCACCCAGTTATTGACCATCACATACAGAGAGTATAACACCCAGCACCCAGTTATTGACCATCACATCCAGAAAGTATAACACCCAGCACCCAGTTACTGACCATCACATACAGAGAGGATAACACCCAGCACCCAGTTACTGACCATCACATACAGAGAGTATAACACCCAGCACCCAGTTACTGACCATCACATACAGAAAGTATAACACCCAGCACCCATTTACTGACCATCACATTCAGAGAGTATAACACCCAGCACCCAGTTTCTGACCATCACATACAGAGAGTATAACACCCAGCACCCAGTTACTGACCATCACATACAGAAAGTATAACACCCAGCACCCAGTTACTGACCATCACATTCAGAGAGTATAACACCCAGCACCCAGTTACTGACCATCAAATACAGAAAGTATAACACTCAGCACCCAGTTACTGACCATCACAGACACAAAGTATAACACCCAGCACCCAGTTACTGACCATCACATACAGAGAGTATAACACCCAGCACCCAGTTACTGACCATCACACACAGAGTGTATAACACCCAGCACCCAGTTACTGACCATCACATACAGAGATTATATCACCCAGCACCCAGTTACTGACCATCACATACAGAGAGTATAACACCCAGCACCCAGTTACTGACCATCACATACAGAGATTATAACACCCTGCACCCAGTTACTGACCATCACATACAGAGATTATAACACCCAGCACCCAGTTACTGACCATCACATACAGAGAGTATAACACCCTGCACCCAGTTGCTGACCATCACATACAGAGAGTATAACACCCTGCACCCAGTTACTGACCATCACATACAGAGAGTATAACACCCAGCACCCAGTTACTGACCATCAAATACAGAGAGTATAACACACTGCACCCAGTTACTGACCATCACATACAGAGAGTATAACACCCAGCACCCAGTTACTGACCATCACATACAGAGAGTATAACACCCAGCACCCAGTTACTGACCATTACATACAGAGAGATAACACCCAGCACCCAGTTACTGACCATCACATACAGAGAGTATAACACCCAGCACCCAGTTACTGACCATCACATACAGAGAGTATAACACCCAGCACCCAGTAACTGACCATCACATACAGAGAGTTCAACACCCAGCACCCAGTTACTGACCATCACATACAGAGAGTATAACACCCAGCACCCAGTTACTGACCATCACATACAGAAAGTATAACACCCAGCACCCAGTTACTGACCAGCACATTCAGAGAGTATAACACCCAGCACCCAGTTACTGACCATCACATACAGAGAGTATAACACCCAGCACCCAGTTACTGACCATTACATACACAGAGTATAACACCCAGCACCCAGTTACTGACCATCACATACAGAGAGTATAACACCCAGCACCCAGTTACTGACCATCACATACAGAGATTATATCACCCAGCACCCAGTTACTGACCATCACATACAGAGATTATAACACCCTGCACCCAGTTACTGACCATCACATACAGAGAGTATAACACCCAGCACCCAGTTACTGACCATCACATACAGAGATTATATCACCCAGCACCCAGTTACTGACCATCACATACAGAGATTATAACACCCAGCACCCAGTTACTGACCATCACATACAGAGAGTATAACACCCAGCACCCAGTTATTGACCATCACATCCAGAGAGTATAACACCCAGCACACAGTTACTGACCATCACATACAGAGAGTATAACACCCAGCACCCAGTTACTGACCATCGCATACAGAGATTATATCACCCAGCACCCAGTTACTGACCATCACATACAGAGAGTATAACACCCTGCACCCAGTTATTGACCATCACATACAGAGAGTATAACACCCAGCACCCAGTTATTGACCATCACATCCAGAGAGTATAACACCCAGCACACAGTTACTGACCATCACATACAGAGAGTATAACACCCAGCACCCAGTTACTGACCATCACATACAGAGAGTATAACACCCAGCACCCAGTTACTGACCATTACATACAGAGAGTATAACACCCAGCACCCAGTTACTGACCATCACATACAGAGATTATAACACCCAGCACCCAGTTACTGACCATTACATACAGAGAGTATAACACCCAGCACCCAGTTACTGACCATCACATACAGAGAGTATAACACCCAGCACCCAGTTACTGACCATCACATACAGAGAGTATAACACCCAGCACCCAGTTACTGACCATTACATACAGAGAGTATAACACCCAGCACCCAGTTACTGACCATCACATACAGAGATTATAACACCCAGCACCCAGTTACTGACCATTACATACAGAGAGTATAACACCCAGCACCCAGTTACTGACCATCACATACAGAGATTATATCACCCTGCACCCAGTTACTGACCATCACATACAGAGAGTATAACACCCAGCACCCAGTTATTGACCATCACATACAGAGAGTATAACACCCAGCACCCAGTTATTGACCATCACATACAGAGAGTATAACACCCAGCACCCAGTTATTGACCATCACATACAGAGAGTATAACACCCAGCACCCAGTTATTGACCATCACATCCAGAGAGTATAACACCCAGCACACAGTTACTGACCATCACATACAGAGAGTATAACACCCAGCACCCAGTTACTGACCATCACATACAGAAAGTACAACACCCAGCACCCAGTTACTGACCATCACATACAGAGAGTATAACACCCAGCACCCAGTTACTGACCATCACATACAGAGAGTATAACAACCAGCACCCAGTTACTGACCATCACATACAGAAAGTATAACACCCAGCACCCATTTACTGACCATCACATTCAGAAAGTATAACACCCAGCACCCATTTACTGACCATCACATTCAGAGAGTATAACACCCTGCACCCAGTTACTGACCATCACATGCAGAGAGTATAACACCCAGCACCCAGTTACTGACCATCACATACAGAGAGTATAACACCCAGCACCCAGTTACTGACCATTACATACAGAGAGTATAACACCCAGCACCCAGTTACTGACCATCACATACAGAGAGTATAACACCCTGCACCCAGTTACTCACCATCAAAAACAGAGAGTATAACACCCAGCACCCAGTTACTGACCATCACATACAGAGAGTATAACACCCAGCACCCAGTAACTGACCATCACATACAGAGAGTACAACACCCAGCACCCAGTTACTGACCATCACATACAGAGAGTATAACACCCAGCACCCAGTTACTGACCATCACATACAGAGAGTATAACACCCAGCACCCAGTTACTGACCATCACATACAGAAAGTATAACACCCAGCACCCAGTTACTGACCATCACATTCAGAGAGTATAACACCCAGCACCCAGTTACTGACCATCACATACAGAGAGTATAACACCCAGCACCCAGTTACTGACCATTACATACAGAGAGTATAACACCCAGCACCCAGTTACTGACCATCACATACAGAGAGTATAACACCCAGCACCCAGTTACTGACCATCACATACAGAGATTATATCACCCAGCACCCAGTTACTGACCATCACATACAGAGATTATAACACCCAGCACCCAGTTACTGACCATTACATACAGAGAGTATAACACCCAGCACCCAGTTACTGACCATTACATACAGAGAGTATAACACCCAGCACCCAGTTACTAACCATCACATACAGAGATTATATCACCCTGCACCCAGTTACTGACCATCACATACAGAGAGTATAACACCCAGCACCCAGTTATTGACCATCACATACAGAGAGTATAACACCCAGCACCCAGTTATTGACCATCACATCCAGAAAGTATAACACCCAGCACCCAGTTACTGACCATCACATACAGAGAGGATAACACCCAGCACCCAGTTACTGACCATCACATACAGAGAGTATAACACCCAGCACCCAGTTACTGACCATCACATACAGAAAGTATAACACCCAGCACCCATTTACTGACCATCACATTCAGAGAGTATAACACCCAGCACCCAGTTTCTGACCATCACATACAGAGAGTATAACACCCAGCACCCAGTTACTGACCATCACATACAGAAAGTATAACACCCAGCACCCAGTTACTGACCATCACATTCAGAGAGTATAACACCCAGCACCCAGTTACTGACCATCAAATACAGAAAGTATAACACTCAGCACCCAGTTACTGACCATCACAGACACAAAGTATAACACCCAGCACCCAGTTACTGACCATCACATACAGAGAGTATAACACCCAGCACCCAGTTACTGACCATCACACACAGAGTGTATAACACCCAGCACCCAGTTACTGACCATCACATACAGAGATTATATCACCCAGCACCCAGTTACTGACCATCACATACAGAGAGTATAACACCCAGCACCCAGTTACTGACCATCACATACAGAGATTATAACACCCTGCACCCAGTTACTGACCATCACATACAGAGATTATAACACCCAGCACCCAGTTACTGACCATCACATACAGAGAGTATAACACCCTGCACCCAGTTGCTGACCATCACATACAGAGAGTATAACACCCTGCACCCAGTTACTGACCATCACATACAGAGAGTATAACACCCAGCACCCAGTTACTGACCATCAAATACAGAGAGTATAACACACTGCACCCAGTTACTGACCATCACATACAGAGAGTATAACACCCAGCACCCAGTTACTGACCATCACATACAGAGAGTATAACACCCAGCACCCAGTTACTGACCATTACATACAGAGAGATAACACCCAGCACCCAGTTACTGACCATCACATACAGAGAGTATAACACCCAGCACCCAGTTACTGACCATCACATACAGAGAGTATAACACCCAGCACCCAGTAACTGACCATCACATACAGAGAGTTCAACACCCAGCACCCAGTTACTGACCATCACATACAGAGAGTATAACACCCAGCACCCAGTTACTGACCATCACATACAGAAAGTATAACACCCAGCACCCAGTTACTGACCAGCACATTCAGAGAGTATAACACCCAGCACCCAGTTACTGACCATCACATACAGAGAGTATAACACCCAGCACCCAGTTACTGACCATTACATACACAGAGTATAACACCCAGCACCCAGTTACTGACCATCACATACAGAGAGTATAACACCCAGCACCCAGTTACTGACCATCACATACAGAGATTATATCACCCAGCACCCAGTTACTGACCATCACATACAGAGATTATAACACCCTGCACCCAGTTACTGACCATCACATACAGAGAGTATATCACCCAGCACCCAGTTACTGACCATCACATACAGAGATTATATCACCCAGCACCCAGTTACTGACCATCACATACAGAGATTATAACACCCAGCACCCAGTTACTGACCATCACATACAGAGAGTATAACACCCAGCACCCAGTTATTGACCATCACATCCAGAGAGTATAACACCCAGCACACAGTTACTGACCATCACATACAGAGAGTATAACACCCAGCACCCAGTTACTGACCATCGCATACAGAGATTATATCACCCAGCACCCAGTTACTGACCATCACATACAGAGAGTATAACACCCTGCACCCAGTTATTGACCATCACATACAGAGAGTATAACACCCAGCACCCAGTTATTGACCATCACATCCAGAGAGTATAACACCCAGCACACAGTTACTGACCATCACATACAGAGAGTATAACACCCAGCACCCAGTTACTGACCATCACATACAGAGAGTATAACACCAAGCACCCAGTTACTGACCATCACATACAGAGAGTATAACACCCAGCACCCAGTTACTGACCATCACATACAGAGAGTATAACACCCAGCACCCAGTTACTGACCATCACATACAGAGATTATAACACCCAGCACCCAGTTACTGACCATTACATACAGAGAGTATAACACCCAGCACCCTGTTACTGACCATCACATACAGAGATTATATCACCCTGCACCCAGTTACTGACCATCACATACAGAGAGTATAACACCCAGCACCCAGTTATTGACCATCACATACAGAGAGTATAACACCCAGCACCCAGTTATTGACCATCACATACAGAGAGTATAACACCCAGCACCCAGTTATTGACCATCACATACAGAGAGTATAACACCCAGCACCCATTTACTGACCATCACATTCAGAAAGTATAACACCCAGCACCCAGTTACTGACCATCACATACAGAGAGTATAACACCCAGCACCCAGTTACTGACCATCACATACAGAAAGTATAACACCCAGCACCCATTTACTGACCATCACATTCAGAAAGTATAACACCCAGCACCCATTTACTGACCATCACATTCAGAGAGTATAACACCCAGCACCCAGTTTCTGACCATCACATACAGAGAGTATAACACCCAGCACCCAGTTACTGACCATCACATACAGAAAGTATAACACCCAGCACCCAGTTACTGACCATCACATTCAGAGAGTATAACACCCAGCACCCAGTTACTGACCATCAAATACAGAAAGTATAACACCCTGCACCCAGTTACTCACCATCAAAAACAGAGAGTATAACACCCAGCACCCAGTTACTGACCATCACATACAGAGAGTATAACACCCAGCACCCAGTAACTGACCATCACATACAGAGAGTTCAACACCCAGCACCCAGTTACTGACCATCACATACAGAGAGTATAACACCCAGCACCCAGTTACTGACCATCACATACAGAGAGTATAACACCCAGCACCCAGTTACTGACCATCACATACAGAAGGTATAACACCCAGCACCCAGTTACTGACCAGCACATTCAGAGAGTATAACACCCAGCACCCAGTTACTGACCATCACATACAGAGAGTATAACACCCAGCACCCAGTTACTGACCATTACATACACAGAGTATAACACCCAGCACCCAGTTACTGACCATCACATACAGAGAGTATAACACCCAGCACCCAGTTACTGACCATCACATACAGAGATTATATCACCCAGCACCCAGTTACTGACCATCACATACAGAGAGTATAACACCCAGCACCCAGTTACTGACCATCACATACAGAGATTATATCACCCAGCACCCAGTTACTGACCATCACATACAGAGAGTATAACACCCAGCACCCAGTTATTGACCATCACATCCAGAGAGTATAACACCCAGCACACAGTTACTGACCATCACATACAGAGAGTATAACACCCAGCACCCAGTTATTGACCATCACATCCAGAGAGTATAACACCCAGCACACAGTTACTGACCATCACATACAGAGAGGATAACACCCAGCACCCAGTTATTGACCATCACATCCAGAGAGTATAACACCCAGCACACAGTTACTGACCATCACATACACAGAGTATAACACCCAGCACCCAGTTACTGACCATCACATACAGAGAGTATAACACCCAGCACCCAGTTACTGACCATCACATACAGAGAGTATAACACCCTGCACCCAGTTACTGACCATCACATACAGAGAGTATAACACCCAGCACCCAGTTACTGACCATCACATACAGAGATTATATCACCCAGCACCCAGTTACTGACCATCACATACAGAGATTATAGCACCCAGTTACTGACCATCACATACAGAGAGTATAACACCCAGCACCCAGTTATTGACCATCACATCCAGAGAGTATAACACCCAGCACACAGTTACTGACCATCACATACAGAGAGTATAACACCCAGCACCCAGTTACTGACCATCACATACAGAGATTATATCACCCAGCACCCAGTTACTGACCATCACATACAGAGAGTATAACACCCTGCACCCAGTTATTGACCATCACATACAGAGAGTATAACACCCAGCACCCAGTTACTGACCATCACATACAGAGAGTATAACACCCAGCACCCAGTTACTGACCATTACATACAGAGAGTATAACACCCAGCACCCAGTTACTGACCATCACATACAGAGATTATAACACCCAGCACCCAGTTACTGACCATTACATACAGAGAGTATAACACCCAGCACCCAGTTACTGACCATCACATACAGAGAGTATAACACCCAGCACCCAGTTACTGACCATTACATACAGAGAGTATAACACCCAGCACCCAGTTACTGACCTTCACATACAGAGATTATAACACCCAGCACCCAGTTACTGACCATTACATACAGAGAGTATAACACCCAGCACCCAGTTACTGACCATCACATACAGAGATTATATCACCCTGCACCCAGTTACTGACCATCACATACAGAGAGTATAACACCCAGCACCCAGTTATTGACCATCACATACAGAGAGTATAACACCCTGCACCCAGTTATTGACCATCACATACAGAGAGTATAACACCCAGCACCCAGTTATTGACCATCACATACAGAGAGTATAACACCCAGCACCCAGTTATTGACCATCACATCCAGAGAGTATAACACCCAGCACACAGTTACTGACCATCACATACAGAGAGTATAACACCCAGCACCCAGTTACTGACCATCACATACAGAAAGTATAACACCCAGCACCCAGTTACTGACCATCACATACAGAGAGTATAACACCCAGCACCCAGTTACTGACCATCACATACAGAGTGTATAACACCCAGCACCCAGTTACTGACCATCACATACAGAAAGTATAACACCCAGCACCCAGTTACTGACCATCACATACAGAGAGTATAACACCCAGCACCCAGTTACTGACCATCACATACAGTGTGTATAACACCCAGCACCCAGTTGCTGACCATCACATACAGAGAGTATAACACCCAGCACCCAGTTACTGACCATCACATACAGAAAGTATAACACCCAGCACCCAGTTACTGACCATCACATACAGAGAGTATAACACCCAGCACCCAGTTACTGTCCATCACATACAGAAAGTATAACACCCAGCACCCAGTTACTGACCATCACATTCAGAGAGTATAACACCCAGCACCCAGTTTCTGACCATCACATACAGAGAGTATAACACCCAGCACCCAGTTACTGACCATCACATACAGAAAGTATAACACCCAGCACCCAGTTACTGACCATCACATACAGAGAGTATAACACCCAGCACCCAGTTATTGACCATCACATACAGAGAGTATAACACCCAGCACCCAGTTATTGACCATCACATACAGAGAGTATAACACCCAGCACCCAGTTACTGACCATCACATACAGAAAGTATAACACCCAGCACCCAGTTACTGACCATCACATACAGAGAGTATAACACCCAGCACCCAGTTATTGACCATCACATACAGAGAGTATAACACCCAGCACCCAGTTATTGACCATCACATACAGAGAGTATAACACCCAGCACCCAGTTATTGACCATCACATCCAGAGAGTATAACACCCAGCACACAGTTACTGACCATCACATACAGAGAGTATAACACCCAGCACCCAGTTACTGACCATCACATACAGAAAGTATAACACCCAGCACCCAGTTACTGACCATCACATACAGAGAGTATAACACCCAGCACCCAGTTACTGACCATCACATACAGAGTGTATAACACCCAGCACCCAGTTACTGACCATCACATACAGAAAGTATAACACCCAGCACCCATTTACTGACCATCACATTCAGAGAGTATAACACCCAGCACCCCGTTTCTGACCATCACATACAGAGAGTATAACACCCAGCACCCAGTTACTGACCATCACATTCAGAGAGTATAACACCCAGCACCCAGTTACTGACCATCAAATACAGAAAGTACAACACTCAGCACCCAGTTACTGACCATCACAGACACAAAGTATAACACCCAGCACCCAGTTACTGACCATCACATACAGAGAGTATAACACCCAGCACCCAGTTACTGACCATCACATACAGAGAGTATAACACCCAGCACCCAGTTACTGACCATCACATACAGAGATTATATCACCCAGCACCCAGTTACTGACCATCACATACAGAGAGTATAACACCCAGCACCCAGTTACTGACCATCACATACAGAGATTATAACACCCTGCACCCAGTTACTGACCATCACATACAGAGAGTATAACACCCAGCACCCAGTTACTGACCGTGACATACAGAGAGTATAACACCCAGCACCCAGTTACTGACCATCACATACAGAGAGTATAACACCCTGCACCCAGTTACTGACCATCACATACAGCGAGTATAACACCCTGCACCCAGTTACTGACCATCACATAGAGAGTATAACACCCAGCACTCAGTTACTGACCGTCACATACAGAGAGTATAACACCCAGCACCCAGTTACTGACCATCACATACAGAGATTATATCACCCAGCACCCAGTTACTGACCATCACATACAGAGAGTATAACACCCAGCACCCAGTTACTGACCATTACATACAGAGATTATAACACCCTGCACCCAGTTACTGACCATCAAATACAGAGAGTATAACACACTGCACCCAGTTACTGACCATCACATACAGAGAGTATAACACCCAGCACCCAGTTGCTGACCATCACATACAGAGAGTATAACACCCAGCACCCAGTTACTGACCATCACATACAGAGAGTATAACACCCTGCACCCAGTTACTGACCATCACATACAGAGAGTATAACACCCAGCACCCAGTTACTGACCATCACATACAGAGAGTATAACACCCAGCACCCAGTTACTGACCATCACATACAGAGAGTATAACACCCAGCACCCAGTTACTGACCATCACATACAGAGAGTATAACACCCAGCACCCAGTTACTGACCATCACACACAGAGAGTATAACACCCAGCACCCAGTTAATGACCATTACATACAGAGATTATAACACCCTGCACCCAGTTACTGACCATCACATACAGAGAGTATAACACCCAGCAGCCAGTTACTGACCGTGACATACAGAGAGTATAACACCCTGCACCCAGTTACTGACCATCACATACAGAGAGTATAACACCCAGCACCCAGTTACTGACCGTGACATACAGAGTGTATAACACCCAGCACCCAGTTACTGACCATCACATACAGAGAGTATAACACCCAGCACCCAGTTACTGACCATCACATACAAAGAGTATAACACCCTGCACCCAGTTACTGACCATTACACACAGAGAGTATAACACCCAGCACCCAGTTACTGACCATCACATACAGAGAGTATAACACCCAGCACCCAGTTACTGACCATCACATACAGAGAGTATAACACCCTGCACCCAGCTACTGACCATCACATTCAGAGAGTATAACACCCTGCACCCAGTTACTGACCATCACATACAGAGAGTATAACACCCAGCACCCAGTTACTGACCATCACATACAGAGATTATAACACCCAGCACCCAGTTACTGACCATTACATACAGAGAGTATAACACCCAGCACCCTGTTACTGACCATCACATACAGAGATTATATCACCCTGCACCCAGTTACTGACCATCACATACAGAGAGTATAACACCCAGCACCCAGTTATTGACCATCACATACAGAGAGTATAACACCCAGCACCCAGTTACTGACCATCACATACAGAGAGTATAACACCCAGCACCCAGTTATTGACCATCACATACAGAGAGTATAACACCCAGCACCCAGTTATTGACCATCACATCCAGAGAGTATAACACCCAGCACACAGTTACTGACCATCACATACAGAGAGTATAACACCCAGCACCCAGTTACTGACCATCACATACAGAAAGTACAACACCCAGCACCCAGTTACTGACCATCACATACAGAGAGTATAACACCCAGCACCCAGTTACTGACCATCACATACAGAGAGTATAACACCCAGCACCCAGTTACTGACCATCACATACAGAAAGTATAACACCCAGCACCCATTTACTGACCATCACATTCAGAAAGTATAACACCCAGCACCCATTTACTGACCATCACATTCAGAGAGTATAACACCCAGCACCCAGTTTCTGACCATCACATACAGAGAGTATAACACCCAGCACCCAGTTACTGACCATCACATACAGAAAGTATAACACCCAGCACCCAGTTACTGACCATCACATTCAGAGAGTATAACACCCAGCACCCAGTTACTGACCATCAAATACAGAAAGTATAACACCCTGCACCCAGTTACTCACCATCAAAAACAGAGAGTATAACACCCAGCACCCAGTTACTGACCATCACATACAGAGAGTATAACACCCAGCACCCAGTAACTGACCATCACATACAGAGAGTTCAACACCCAGCACCCAGTTACTGACCATCACATACAGAGAGTATAACACCCAGCACCCAGTTACTGACCATCACATACAGAGAGTATAACACCCAGCACCCAGTTACTGACCAGCACATACAGAAGGTATAACACCCAGCACCCAGTTACTGACCAGCACATTCAGAGAGTATAACACCCAGCACCCAGTTACTGACCATCACATACAGAGAGTATAACACCCTGCACCCAGTTACTGACCATTACATACACAGAGTATAACACCCAGCACCCAGTTACTGACCATCACATACAGAGAGTATAACACCCAGCACCCAGTTACTGACCATCACATACAGAGATTATATCACCCAGCACCCAGTTACTGACCATCACATACAGAGAGTATAACACCCAGCACCCAGTTACTGACCATCACATACAGAGATTATATCACCCAGCACCCAGTTACTGACCATCACATACAGAGAGTATAACACCCAGCACCCAGTTATTGACCATCACATCCAGAGAGTATAACACCCAGCACACAGTTACTGACCATCACATACAGAGAGTATAACACCCAGCACCCAGTTATTGACCATCACATCCAGAGAGTATAACACCCAGCACACAGTTACTGACCATCACATACAGAGAGTATAACACCCAGCACCCAGTTATTGACCATCACATCCAGAGAGTATAACACCCAGCACACAGTTACTGACCATCACATACACAGAGTATAACACCCAGCACCCAGTTACTGACCATCACATACAGAGAGTATAACACCCAGCACCCAGTTACTGACCATCACATACAGAGAGTATAACACCCTGCACCCAGTTACTGACCATCACATACAGAGAGTATAACACCCAGCACCCAGTTACTGACCATCACATACAGAGATTATATCACCCAGCACCCAGTTACTGACCATCACATACAGAGATTATAGCACCCAGTTACTGACCATCACATACAGAGAGTATAACACCCAGCACCCAGTTATTGACCATCACATCCAGAGAGTATAACACCCAGCACACAGTTACTGACCATCACATACAGAGAGTATAACACCCAGCACCCAGTTACTGACCATCACATACAGAGATTATATCACCCAGCACCCAGTTACTGACCATCACATACAGAGAGTATAACACCCTGCACCCAGTTATTGACCATCACATACAGAGAGTATAACACCCAGCACCCAGTTACTGACCATCACATACAGAGAGTATAACACCCAGCACCCAGTTACTGACCATTACATACAGAGAGTATAACACCCAGCACCCAGTTACTGACCATCACATACAGAGATTATAACACCCAGCACCCAGTTACTGACCATTACATACAGAGAGTATAACACCCAGCACCCAGTTACTGACCATCACATACAGAGAGTATAACACCCAGCACCCAGTTACTGACCATTACATACAGAGAGTATAACACCCAGCACCCAGTTACTGACCTTCACATACAGAGATTATAACACCCAGCACCCAGTTACTGACCATTACATACAGAGAGTATAACACCCAGCACCCAGTTACTGACCATCACATACAGAGATTATATCACCCTGCACCCAGTTACTGACCATCACATACAGAGAGTATAACACCCAGCACCCAGTTATTGACCATCACATACAGAGAGTATAACACCCAGCACCCAGTTATTGACCATCACATACAGAGAGTATAACACCCAGCACCCAGTTATTGACCATCACATACAGAGAGTATAACACCCAGCACCCAGTTATTGACCATCACATCCAGAGAGTATAACACCCAGCACACAGTTACTGACCATCACATACAGAGAGTATAACACCCAGCACCCAGTTACTGACCATCACATACAGAAAGTATAACACCCAGCACCCAGTTACTGACCATCACATACAGAGAGTATAACACCCAGCACCCAGTTACTGACCATCACATACAGAGTGTATAACACCCAGCACCCAGTTACTGACCATCACATACAGAAAGTATAACACCCAGCACCCAGTTACTGACCATCACATACAGAGAGTATAACACCCAGCACCCAGTTACTGACCATCACATACAGAGTGTATAACACCCAGCACCCAGTTGCTGACCATCACATACAGAGAGTATAACACCCAGCACCCAGTTACTGACCATCACATACAGAAAGTATAACACCCAGCACCCAGTTACTGACCATCACATACAGAGAGTATAACACCCAGCACCCAGTTACTGACCATCACATTCAGAGAGTATAACACCCAGCACCCAGTTTCTGACCATCACATACAGAGAGTATAACACCCAGCACCCAGTTACTGACCATCACATACAGAAAGTATAACACCCAGCACCCAGTTACTGACCATCACATACAGAGAGTATAACACCCAGCACCCAGTTATTGACCATCACATACAGAGAGTATAACACCCAGCACCCAGTTATTGACCATCACATACAGAGAGTATAACACCCAGCACCCAGTTATTGACCATCACATACAGAGAGTATAACACCCAGCACCCAGTTATTGACCATCACATCCAGAGAGTATAACACCCAGCACACAGTTACTGACCATCACATACAGAGAGTATAACACCCAGCACCCAGTTACTGACCATCACATACAGAAAGTATAACACCCAGCACCCAGTTACTGACCATCACATACAGAGAGTATAACACCCAGCACCCAGTTACTGACCATCACATACAGAGTGTATAACACCCAGCACCCAGTTACTGACCATCACATACAGAAAGTATAACACCCAGCACCCATTTACTGACCATCACATTCAGAGAGTATAACACCCAGCACCCCGTTTCTGACCATCACATACAGAGAGTATAACACCCAGCACCCAGTTACTGACCATCACATTCAGAGAGTATAACACCCAGCACCCAGTTACTGACCATCAAATACAGAAAGTACAACACTCAGCACCCAGTTACTGACCATCACAGACACAAAGTATAACACCCAGCACCCAGTTACTGACCATCACATACAGAGAGTATAACACCCAGCACCCAGTTACTGACCATCACATACAGAGAGTATAACACCCAGCACCCAGTTACTGACCATCACATACAGAGATTATATCACCCAGCACGCAGTTACTGACCATCACATACAGAGAGTATAACACCCAGCACCCAGTTACTGACCATCACATACAGAGATTATAACACCCTGCACCCAGTTACTGACCATCACATACAGAGAGTATAACACCCAGCACCCAGTTACTGACCGTGACATACAGAGAGTATAACACCCAGCACCCAGTTACTGACCATCACATACAGAGAGTATAACACCCTGCACCCAGTTACTGACCATCACATACAGCGAGTATAACACCCTGCACCCAGTTACTGACCATCACATAGAGAGTATAACACCCAGCACTCAGTTACTGACCGTCACATACAGAGAGTATAACACCCAGCACCCAGTTACTGACCATCACATACAGAGATTATATCACCCAGCACCCAGTTACTGACCATCACATACAGAGAGTATAACACCCAGCACCCAGTTACTGACCATTACATACAGAGATTATAACACCCTGCACCCAGTTACTGACCATCAAATACAGAGAGTATAACACACTGCACCCAGTTACTGACCATCACATACAGAGAGTATAACACCCAGCACCCAGTTGCTGACCATCACATACAGAGAGTATAACACCCAGCACCCAGTTACTGACCATCACATACAGAGAGTATAACACCCTGCACCCAGTTACTGACCATCACATACAGAGAGTATAACACCCAGCACCCAGTTACTGACCATCACATACAGAGAGTATAATACCCAGCACCCAGTTACTGACCATCACATACAGAGAGTATAACACCCAGCACCCAGTTACTGACCATCACATACAGAGAGTATAACACCCAGCACCCAGTTACTGACCATCACACACAGAGAGTATAACACCCAGCACCCAGTTAATGACCATTACATACAGAGATTATAACACCCTGCACCCAGTTACTGACCATCACATACAGAGAGTATAACACCCAGCAGCCAGTTACTGACCGTGACATACAGAGAGTATAACACCCTGCACCCAGTTACTGACCATCACATACAGAGAGTATAACACCCAGCACCCAGTTACTGACCGTGACATACAGAGTGTATAACACCCAGCACCCAGTTACTGACCATCACATACAGAGAGTATAACACCCAGCACCCAGTTACTGACCATCACATACAAAGAGTATAACACCCTGCACCCAGTTACTGACCATTACACACAGAGAGTATAACACCCAGCACCCAGTTACTGACCATCACATACAGAGAGTATAACACCCAGCACCCAGTTACTGACCATCACATACAGAGAGTATAACACCCTGCACCCAGCTACTGACCATCACATTCAGAGAGTATAACACCCTGCACCCAGTTACTGACCATCACATACAGAGAGTATAACACCCAGCACCCAGTTACTGACCATCACACACAGAGAGTATAACACCCAGCACCCAGTTACTGACCATCACACACAGAGTATAACACCCAGCACCCAGTTACTGACCATTACATACAGAGAGTATAACACCCAGCACCCAGTTACTGACCATCACATACAGAGAGTATAACACCCAGCACCCAGTTACTGACCATCACATACAGAGAGTATAACACCCAGCACCCAGTTACTGACCATCACACACAGAGAGTATAACACCCAGCACCCAGTTACTGACCATCACACACAGAGAGTATAACACCCAGCACCCAGTTACTGACCATTACATACAGAGAGTATAACACCCTGCACCCAGTTACTGACCATCAAAAACAGAGAGTATAACACCCAGCACCCAGTTACTGACCATCACATACAGAGAGTATAACACCCAGCACCCAGTAACTGACCATCACATACAGAGAGTTCAACACCCAGCACCCAGTTACTGACCATCACATACAGAGAGTATAACACCCAGCACCCAGTTACTGACCATCACATACAGAGAGTATAACACGCAGCACCCAGTCACTGACCATCACATACAGAAAGTATAACACCCTGCACCCAGTTACTGACCGTGACATACAGAGTATAACACCCTGCACCCAGTTACTGACCATCACATACAGAGAGTATAACACCCTGCACCCAGTTACTGACCATCACATACAGAGAGTATAACACCCAGCACCCAGTAACTGACCATCACATACAGAGAGTATAACACCCAGCACCCAGTTACTGACCATCACATACAGAGAGTATAACACCCAGCACCCAGTTACTGACCATCACATACAGAAAGTATAACACCCAGCACCCAGTTACTGACCATCACATACAGAGAGTATAACACCCAGCACCCAGTTACTGACCATCACATACAGAAAGTATAACACCCAGCACCCAGTTACTGACCATCACATACAGAGAGTATAACACCCAGCACACAGTTACTGACCATCACATACAGAGAGTATAACACCCAGCACCCTGTTACTGACCATCACATACAGAAAGTATAACACCCAGCACCCAGTTACTGACCATCACATACAGAGAGAATAACACCCAGCACCCAGTTACTGACCATCACATACAGAGAGTATAACACCCAGCACCCAGTTACTGACCATCACATACAGAAAGTATAACACCCAGCACCCATTTACTGACCATCACATTCAGAGAGTATAACACCCAGCACCCAGTTACTGACCATCACATTCAGAGAGTATAACACCCAGCACCCAGTTACTGACCATCACATACAGAAAGTATAACACCCAGCACCCAGTTTCTGACCATCACATTCAGAGAGTATAACACCCAGCACCCATTTACTGACCATCACATTCAGAGAGTATAACACCCAGCACCCAGTTACTTCCCATCACATACAGAGAGTATAACACCCAGCACCCAGTTACTGACCATCACATACAGAAAGTATAACACCCAGCACCCAGTTACTGACCATCACATTCAGAGAGTATAACACCCAGCACCCAGTTACTGTCCATCACATACAGAGAGTATAACACCCAGCACCCAGTTACTGACCATCAAATACAGAAAGTATAACACTCAGCACCCAGTTACTGACCATCACAGACACAAAGTATAACACCCAGCACCCAGTTACTGACCATCACATACAGAGAGTATAACACCCAGCACCCAGTTACTGACCATCACATACAGAGATTATATCACCCAGCACCCAGTTACTGACCATCACATACAGAGAGTATAACACCCAGCACCCAGTTACTGACCATCACATACAGAGAGTATAACACCCTGCACCCAGTTACTAACCATCACATACAGAGAGTATAACACCCAGCACCCAGTTACTGACCGTGACATACAGAGTGTATAACACCCAGCACCCAGTTACTGACCATCACATACAGATAGTATAACACCCAGCACCCAGTTACTGACCATCACATACAGAGAGTATAACACCCAGCACCCAGTTACTGACCATCACATACAGAGAGTATAACACCCAGCACCCAGTTACTGACCATCACATACAGAGAGTATAACACCCAGCACCCAGTTACTGACCATCACATACAGAGAGTATAACACCCTGCACCCAGTTACTGACCATCACATACAGCGAGTATAACACCCTGCACCCAGTTACTGACCATCACATACAGAGCGTATAACACCCAGCACTCAGTTACTGACCATCACATACAGAGAGTATAGCACCCAGCACCCAGTTACTGACCATCACATACAGAGATTATATCACCCAGCACCCAGTTACTGACCATCACATACAGAGAGTATAACACCCAGCACCCAGTTACTGACCATTACATACAGAGATTATAACACCCTGCACCCAGTTACTGACCATCAAATACAGAGAGTATAACACACTGCACCCAGTTACTGACCATCACATACAGAGAGTGTAACACCCAGCACCCAGTTGCTGACCATCACATACAGAGAGTATAACACCCTGCACCCAGTTACTGACCATCACATACAGAGAGTACAACACCCAGCACCCAGTTACTGACCATCACATACAGAGAGTATAACACCCTGCACCCAGTTACTGACCATCACATACAGAGAGTATAACACCCAGCACCCAGTTACTGACCATCACATACAGAGAGTATAACACCCAGCACCCAGTTACTGACCATCACATACAGAGAGTATAACACCCAGCACCCAGTTACTGACCATTACATACAGAGATTATAACACCCTGCACCCAGTTACTAACCATCACATACAGAGAGTATAACACCCAGCACCCAGTTACTGACCGTGACATACAGAGAGTATAACACCCTGCACCCAGTTACTGACCATCACATACAGAGAGTATAACACCCAGCACCCAGTTACAGACCGTGACATACAGAGAGTATAACACCCAGCACCCAGTTACTGACCATCAAATACAGAGAGTATAACACCCAGCACCCAGTTACTGACCATCACATACAAAGAGTATAACACCCTGCACCCAGTTACTGACCATCACACACAGAGAGTATAACACCCAGCACCCAGTTACTGACCATCACATACAGAGAGTATAACACCCAGCACCCAGTTACTGACCATCACATACAGAGAGTATAACACCCTGCACCCAGCTACTGACCATCACATTCAGAGAGTATAACACCCTGCACCCAATTACTGACCAACACATACAGAGAGTATAACACCCAGCACCCAGTTACTGACCATCACACACAGAGAGTATAACACCCAGCACCCAGTTACTGACCATCACACACAGAGAGTATAACACCCAGCACCCAGTTACTGACCATTACATACAGAGAGTATAACACCCAGCACCCAGTTACTGACCATCACATACAGAGAGTATAAAACCCTGCACCCAGTTACTGACCATCAAAAACAGAGATTATAACACCCAGCACCCAGTTACTGACCATCAAATACAGAGAGTATAACACCCAGCACCCAGTTACTGACCATCACACACAGAGTGTATAACACCCAGCACCCAGTTACTGACCATCACAGACACAAAGTATAACACCCAGCACCCAGTTACTGACCATCACATACAGAGAGTATAACACCCAGCACCCAGTTACTGACCATCACACACAGAGTGTATAACACACAGCACCCAGTTACTGACCATCACATACAGAGATTATATCACCCAGCACCCAGTTACTGACCATCACATACAGAGAGTATAACACCCAGCACCCAGTTACTGAACATCACATACAGAGAGTATAACACCCAGCATCCAGTTACTGACCATCACATACAGAGAGTATAACACCCAGCACCCAGTTACTGACCATCACATACAGAGATTATAACACCCTGCACCCAGTTACTGACCATCACATACAGAGATTATAACACCCAGCACCCAGTTACTGACCATCACATACAGAGAGTATAACACCCTGCACCCAGTTGCTGACCATCACATACAGAGAGTATAACACCCTGCACCCAGTTACTGACCATCACATACAGAGAGTATAACACCCTGCACCCAGTTGCTGACCATCACATACAGAGAGTATAACACCCTGCACCCAGTTATTGACCATCAAATACAGAGAGTATAACACACTGCACCCAGTTACTGACCATCACATACAGAGAGTATAACACCCAGCACCCAGTTACTGACCATCACATACAGAGAGTATAACACCCTGCACCCAGTTACTCACCATCAAAAACAGAGAGTATAACACCCAGCACCCAGTTACTGACCATCACATACAGAGAGTATAACACCCAGCACCCAGTAACTGACCATCACATACAGAGAGTTCAACACCCAGCACCCAGTTACTGACCATCACATACAGAGAGTATAACACCCAGCACCCAGTTACTGACCATCACATACAGAGAGTATAACACCCAGCACCCAGTTACTGACCATCACATACAGAAAGTATAACACCCAGCACCCAGTTACTGACCAGCACATGCAGAGAGTATAACACCCAGCACCCAGTTACTGACCATCACATACAGAGAGTATAACACCCAGCACCCAGTTACTGACCATCACATACAGAGATTATATCACCCAGCACCCAGTTACTGACCATCACATACACAGAGTATAACACCCAGCACCCAGTTACTGACCATCACATACAGAGATTATATCACCCAGCACCCAGTTACTGACCATCACATACAGAGAGTATAACACACTGCACCCAGTTATTGACCATCACATACAGAGAGTATAACACCCAGCACCCAGTTATTGACCATCACATCCAGAGAGTATAACACCCAGCACACAGTTACTGACCATCACATACAGAGAGTATAACACCCAGCACCCAGTTACTGACCATCACATACAGAGAGTATAACACCCAGCACCCAGTTACTGACCATTACATACAGAGAGTATAACACCCAGCACCCAGTTACTGACCATCACATACAGAGATTATAACACCCAGCACCCAGTTACTGACCATTACATACAGAGAGTATAACACCCAGCACCCAGTTACTGACCATTACATACAGAGAGTATAACACCCAGCACCCAGTTACTGACCATCACATACAGAGAGTATAACACCCAGCACCCAGTTACTGACCATTACATACAGAGAGTATAACACCCAGCACCCAGTTACTGACCATCACATACAGAGATTATATCACCCTGCACCCAGTTACTGACCATCACATACAGAGAGTATAACACCCAGCACCCAGTTATTGACCATCACATACAGAGAGTATAACACCCAGCACCCAGTTATTGACCATCACATACAGAGAGTATAACACCCAGCACCCAGTTATTGACCATCACATACAGAGAGTATAACACCCAGCACCCAGTTATTGACCATCACATCCAGAGAGTATAACACCCAGCACACAGTTACTGACCATCACATACAGAGAGTATAACACCCAGCACCCAGTTACTGACCATCACATACAGAAAGTACAACACCCAGCACCCAGTTACTGACCATCACATACAGAGAGTATAACACCCAGCACCCAGTTACTGACCATCACATACAGAGAGTATAACACCCAGCACCCAGTTACTGACCATCACATACAGAAAGTATAACACCCAGCACCCATTTACTGACCATCACATTCAGAAAGTATAACACCCAGCACCCATTTACTGACCATCACATTCAGAGAGTATAACACCCAGCACCCAGTTTCTGACCATCACATACAGAGAGTATAACACCCAGCACCCAGTTACTGACCATCACATACAGAAAGTATAACACCCAGCACCCAGTTACTGACCATCACATTCAGAGAGTATAACACCCAGCACCCAGTTACTGACCATCAAATACAGAAAGTATAACACCCTGCACCCAGTTACTCACCATCAAAAACAGAGAGTATAACACCCAGCACCAAGTTACTGACCATCACATACAGAGAGTATAACACCCAGCACCAAGTAACTGACCATCACATACAGATAGTTCAACACCCAGCACCCAGTTACTGACCATCACATACAGAGAGTATAACACCCAGCACCCAGTTACTGACCATCACATACAGAGAGTATAACACCCAGCACCCAGTTACTGACCATCACATACAGAAGGTATAACACCCAGCACCCAGTTACTGACCAGCACATTCAGAGAGTATAACACCCAGCACCCAGTTACTGACCATCACATACAGAGAGTATAACACCCAGCACCCAGTTACTGACCATTACATACACAGAGTATAACACCCAGCACCCAGTTACTGACCATCACATACAGAGAGTATAACACCCAGCACCCAGTTACTGACCATCACATAAAGAGATTATATCACCCAGCACCCAGTTACTGACCATCACATACAGAGAGTATAACACCCAGCACCCAGTTACTGACCATCACATACAGAGATTATATCACCCAGCACCCAGTTACTGACCATCACATACAGAGATTATAACACCCAGCACCCAGTTACTGACCATCACATACAGAGAGTATAACACCCAGCACCCAGTTATTGACCATCACATCCAGAGAGTATAACACCCAGCACACAGTTACTGACCATCACATACAGAGAGTATAACACCCAGCACCCAGTTACTGACCATCACATACAGAGAGTATAACACCCAGCACCCAGTTATTGACCATCACATCCAGAGAGTATAACACCCAGCACCCAGTTACTGACCATCACATACAGAGAGTATAACACCCAGCACCCAGTTATTGACCATCACATCCAGAGAGTATAACACCCAGCACCCAGTTACTGACCATCACATACAGAGAGTATAACACCCAGCACCCAGTTACTGACCATCACATCCAGAGAGTATAACACCCAGCACACAGTTACTGACCATCACATACAGAGAGTATAACACCCAGCACCCAGTTACTGACCATCACATACAGAGATTATATCACCCAGCACCCAGTTACTGACCATCACATACAGAGAGTATAACACCCTGCACCCAGTTATTGACCATCACATACAGAGAGTATAACACCCAGCACCCAGTTACTGACCATCACATACAGAGAGTATAACACCCAGCACCCAGTTACTGACCATTACATACAGAGAGTATAACACCCAGCACCCAGTTACTGACCATCACATACAGAGATTATAACACCCAGCACCCAGTTACTGACCATTACATACAGAGAGTATAACACCCAGCACCCAGTTACTGACCATCACATACAGAGAGTATAACACCCAGCACCCAGTTACTGACCATTACATACAGAGAGTATAACACCCAGCACCCAGTTACTGACCTTCACATACAGAGATTATAACACCCAGCACCCAGTTACTGACCATTACATACAGAGAGTATAACACCCAGCACCCAGTTACTGACCATCACATACAGAGATTATATCACCCTGCACCCAGTTACTGACCATCACATACAGAGAGTATAACACCCAGCACCCAGTTATTGACCATCACATACAGAGAGTATAACACCCAGCACCCAGTTATTGACCATCACATACAGAGAGTATAACACCCAGCACCCAGTTATTGACCATCACATACAGAGAGTATAACACCCAGCACACAGTTACTGACCATCACATACAGAGAGTATAACACCCAGCACCCAGTTACTGACCATCACATACAGAAAGTATAACACCCAGCACCCAGTTACTGACCATCACATACAGAGAGTATAACACCCAGCACCCAGTTACTGACCATCACATACAGAGTGTATAACACCCAGCACCCAGTTACTGACCATCACATACAGAAAGTATAACACCCAGCACCCAGTTACTGACCATCACATACAGAGAGTATAACACCCAGCACCCAGTTACTGACCATCACATACAGAGTGTATAACACCCAGCACCCAGTTACTGACCATCACATACAGAAAGTATAACACCCAGCACCCAGTTACTGACCATCACATACAGAGTGTATAACACCCAGCACCCAGTTTCTGACCATCACATACAGAGAGTATAACACCCTGCACCCAGTTACTGACCATCACATACAGAGAGTACAACACCCAGCACCCAGTTACTGACCATCACATACAGAGAGTATAACACCCTGCACCCAGTTACTGACCATCACATACAGAGAGTATAACACCCAGCACCCAGTTACTGACCATCACATACAGAGAGTATAACACCCAGCACCCAGTTACTGACCATCACATACAGAGAGTATAACACCCAGCACCCAGTTACTGACCATTACATACAGAGATTATAACACCCTGCACCCAGTTACTGACCATCACATACAGAGAGTATAACACCCAGCACCCAGTTACTGACCGTGACATACAGAGAGTATAACACCCTGCACCCAGTTACTGACCATCACATACAGAGAGTATAACACCCAGCACCCAGTTACAGACCGTGACATACAGAGAGTATAACACCCAGCACCCAGTTACTGACCATCAAATACAGAGAGTATAACACCCAGCACCCAGTTACTGACCATCACATACAAAGAGTATAACACCCTGCACCCAGTTACTGACCATCACACACAGAGAGTATAACACCCAGCACCCAGTTACTGACCATCACATACAGAGAGTATAACACCCAGCACCCAGTTACTGACCATCACATACAGAGAGTATAACACCCTGCACCCAGCTACTGACCATCACATTCAGAGAGTATAACACCCTGCACCCAATTACTGACCAACACATACAGAGAGTATAACACCCAGCACCCAGTTACTGACCATCACACACAGAGAGTATAACACCCAGCACCCAGTTACTGACCATCACACACAGAGAGTATAACACCCAGCACCCAGTTACTGACCATTACATACAGAGAGTATAACACCCAGCACCCAGTTACTGACCATCACATACAGAGAGTATAAAACCCTGCACCCAGTTACTGACCATCAAAAACAGAGATTATAACACCCAGCACCCAGTTACTGACCATCAAATACAGAGAGTATAACACCCAGCACCCAGTTACTGACCATCACACACAGAGTGTATAACACCCAGCACCCAGTTACTGACCATCACAGACACAAAGTATAACACCCAGCACCCAGTTACTGACCATCACATACAGAGAGTATAACACCCAGCACCCAGTTACTGACCATCACACACAGAGTGTATAACACCCAGCACCCAGTTACTGACCATCACATACAGAGATTATATCACCCAGCACCCAGTTACTGACCATCACATACAGAGAGTATAACACCCAGCACCCAGTTACTGACCATCATATACAGAGAGTATAACACCCAGCACCCAGTTACTGACCATCACATACAGAGAGTATAACACCCAGCACCCAGTTACTGACCATCACATACAGAGAGTATAACACCCAGCACCCAGTTACTGACCATCACATACAGAGATTATAACACCCTGCACCCAGTTACTGACCATCACATACAGAGATTATAACACCCAGCACCCAGTTACTGACCATCACATACAGAGAGTATAACACCCTGCACCCAGTTGCTGACCATCACATACAGAGAGTATAACACCCTGCACCCAGTTACTGACCATCACATACAGAGAGTATAACACCCTGCACCCAGTTGCTGACCATCACATACAGAGAGTATAACACCCTGCACCAAGTTATTGACCATCAAATACAGAGAGTATAACACACTGCACCCAGTTACTGACCATCACATACAGAGAGTATAACACCCAGCACCCAGTTACTGACCATCACATACAGAGAGTATAACACCCTGCACCCAGTTACTCACCATCAAAAACAGAGAGTATAACACCCTGCACCCAGTTACTGACCATCACATACAGAGAGTATAACACCCAGCACCCAGTTACTGACCATCACATACAGAGAGTATAACACCCAGCACCCAGTTACTGACCATCACATACAGAAAGTATAACACCCAGCACCCAGTTACTGACCAGCACATTCAGAGAGTATAACACCCAGCACCCAGTTACTGACCATCACATACAGAGAGTATAACACCCAGCACCCAGTTACTGACCATCACATACAGAGATTATATCACCCAGCACCCAGTTACTGACCATCACATACACAGAGTATAACACCCAGCACCCAGTTACTGACCATCACATACAGAGATTATATCACCCAGCACCCAGTTACTGACCATCACATACAGAGAGTATAACACCCTGCACCCAGTTATTGACCATCACATACAGAGAGTATAACACCCAGCACCCAGTTATTGACCATCACATCCAGAGAGTATAACACCCAGCACACAGTTACTGACCATCACATACAGAGAGTATAACACCCAGCACCCAGTTACTGACCATCACATACAGAGAGTATAACACCCAGCACCCAGTTACTGACCATTACATACATAGAGTATAACACCCAGCACCCAGTTACTGACCATCACATACAGAGATTATAACACCCAGCACCCAGTTACTGACCATTACATACAGAGAGTATAACACCCAGCACCCAGTTACTGACCATTACATACAGAGAGTATAACACCCAGCACCCAGTTACTGACCATCACATACAGAGAGTATAACACCCAGCACCCAGTTACTGACCATTACATACAGAGAGTATAACACCCAGCACCCAGTTACTGACCATCACATACAGAGATTATATCACCCTGCACCCAGTTACTGACCATCACATACAGAGAGTATAACACCCAGCACCCAGTTATTGACCATCACATACAGAGAGTATAACACCCAGCACCCAGTTATTGACCATCACATACAGAGAGTATAACACCCAGCACCCAGTTATTGACCATCACATACAGAGAGTATAACACCCAGCACCCAGTTATTGACCATCACATCCAGAGAGTATAACACCCAGCACACAGTTACTGACCATCACATACAGAGAGTATAACACCCAGCACCCAGTTACTGACCATCACATACAGAAAGTACAACACCCAGCACCCAGTTACTGACCATCACATACAGAGAGTATAACACCCAGCACCCAGTTACTGACCATCACATACAGAGAGTATAACACCCAGCACCCAGTTACTGACCATCACATACAGAAAGTATAACACCCAGCACCCATTTACTGACCATCACATTCAGAAAGTATAACACCCAGCACCCATTTACTGACCATCACATTCAGAGAGTATAACACCCAGCACCCAGTTTCTGACCATCACATACAGAGAGTATAACACCCAGCACCCAGTTACTGACCATCACATACAGAAAGTATAACACCCAGCACCCAGTTACTGACCATCACATTCAGAGAGTATAACACCCAGCACCCAGTTACTGACCATCAAATACAGAAAGTATAACACCCTGCACCCAGTTACTCACCATCAAAAACAGAGAGTATAACACCCAGCACCAAGTTACTGACCATCACATACAGAGAGTATAACACCCAGCACCCAGTAACTGACCATCACATACAGATAGTTCAACACCCAGCACCCAGTTACTGACCATCACATACAGAGAGTATAACACCCAGCACCCAGTTACTGACCATCACATACAGAGAGTATAACACCCAGCACCCAGTTACTGACCATCACATACAGAAGGTATAACACCCAGCACCCAGTTACTGACCAGCACATTCAGAGAGTATAACACCCAGCACCCAGTTACTGACCATCACATACAGAGAGTATAACACCCAGCACCCAGTTACTGACCATTACATACACAGAGTATAACACCCAGCACCCAGTTACTGACCATCACATACAGAGAGTATAACACCCAGCACCCAGTTATTGACCATCACATCCAGAGAGTATAACACCCAGCACACAGTTACTGACCATCACATACAGAGAGTATAACACCCAGCACCCAGTTACTGACCATCACATACAGAGAGTATAACACCCAGCACCCAGTTACTGACCATTACATACATAGAGTATAACACCCAGCACCCAGTTACTGACCATCACATACAGAGATTATAACACCCAGCACCCAGTTACTGACCATTACATACAGAGAGTATAACACCCAGCACCCAGTTACTGACCATTACATACAGAGAGTATAACACCCAGCACCCAGTTACTGACCATCACATACAGAGAGTATAACACCCAGCACCCAGTTACTGACCATTACATACAGAGAGTATAACACCCAGCACCCAGTTACTGACCATCACATACAGAGATTATATCACCCTGCACCCAGTTACTGACCATCACATACAGAGAGTATAACACCCAGCACCCAGTTATTGACCATCACATACAGAGAGTATAACACCCAGCACCCAGTTATTGACCATCACATACAGAGAGTATAACACCCAGCACCCAGTTATTGACCATCACATACAGAGAGTATAACACCCAGCACCCAGTTATTGACCATCACATCCAGAGAGTATAACACCCAGCACACAGTTACTGACCATCACATACAGAGAGTATAACACCCAGCACCCAGTTACTGACCATCACATACAGAAAGTACAACACCCAGCACCCAGTTACTGACCATCACATACAGAGAGTATAACACCCAGCACCCAGTTACTGACCATCACATACAGAGAGTATAACACCCAGCACCCAGTTACTGACCATCACATACAGAAAGTATAACACCCAGCACCCATTTACTGACCATCACATTCAGAAAGTATAACACCCAGCACCCATTTACTGACCATCACATTCAGAGAGTATAACACCCAGCACCCAGTTTCTGACCATCACATACAGAGAGTATAACACCCAGCACCCAGTTACTGACCATCACATACAGAAAGTATAACACCCAGCACCCAGTTACTGACCATCACATTCAGAGAGTATAACACCCAGCACCCAGTTACTGACCATCAAATACAGAAAGTATAACACCCTGCACCCAGTTACTCACCATCAAAAACAGAGAGTATAACACCCAGCACCAAGTTACTGACCATCACATACAGAGAGTATAACACCCAGCACCCAGTAACTGACCATCACATACAGATAGTTCAACACCCAGCACCCAGTTACTGACCATCACATACAGAGAGTATAACACCCAGCACCCAGTTACTGACCATCACATACAGAGAGTATAACACCCAGCACCCAGTTACTGACCATCACATACAGAAGGTATAACACCCAGCACCCAGTTACTGACCAGCACATTCAGAGAGTATAACACCCAGCACCCAGTTACTGACCATCACATACAGAGAGTATAACACCCAGCACCCAGTTACTGACCATTACATACACAGAGTATAACACCCAGCACCCAGTTACTGACCATCACATACAGAGAGTATAACACCCAGCACCCAGTTACTGACCATCACATACAGAGATTATATCACCCAGCACCCAGTTACTGACCATCACATACAGAGAGTATAACACCCAGCACCCAGTTACTGACCATCACATACAGAGATTATATCACCCAGCACCCAGTTACTGACCATCACATACAGAGATTATAACACCCAGCACCCAGTTACTGACCATCACATACAGAGAGTATAACACCCAGCACCCAGTTATTGACCATCACATCCAGAGAGTATAACACCCAGCACACAGTTACTGACCATCACATACAGAGAGTATAACACCCAGCACCCAGTTATTGACCATCACACCCAGAGAGTATAACACCCAGCACACAGTTACTGACCATCACATACACAGAGTATAACACCCAGCACCCAGTTACTGACCATCACATCCAGAGAGTATAACATTCAGCACCCAGTTACTGACCATCACATACAGAGAGTATAACACCCAGCACCCAGTTATTGACCATCACATCCAGAGAGTATAACACCCAGCACCCAGTTACTGACCATCACATACAGAGAGTATAACACCCAGCACCCAGTTATTGACCATCACATCCAGAGAGTATAACACCCAGCACCCAGTTACTGACCATCACATACAGAGAGTATAACACCCAGCACCCAGTTACTGACCATCACATCCAGAGAGTATAACACCCAGCACACAGTTACTGACCATCACATACAGAGAGTATAACACCCAGCACCCAGTTACTGACCATCACATACAGAGATTATATCACCCAGCACCCAGTTACTGACCATCACATACAGAGAGTATAACACCCTGCACACAGTTATTGACCATCACATACAGAGAGTATAACACCCAGCACCCAGTTACTGACCATCACATACAGAGAGTATAACACCCAGCACCCAGTTACTGACCATTACATACAGAGAGTATAACACCCAGCACCCAGTTACTGACCATCACATACAGAGATTATAACACCCAGCACCCAGTTACTGACCATTACATACAGAGAGTATAACACCCAGCACCCAGTTACTGACCATCACATACAGAGAGTATAACACCCAGCACCCAGTTACTGACCATTACATACAGAGAGTATAACACCCAGCACCCAGTTACTGACCTTCACAAAAAGAGATTATAACACCCAGCACCCAGTTACTGACCATTACATACAGAGAGTATAACACCCAGCACCCAGTTACTGACCATCACATACAGAGATTATATCAGCCTGCACCCAGTTACTGACCATCACATACAGAGAGTATAACACCCAGCACCCAGTTATTGACCATCACATACAGAGAGTATAACACCCAGCACCCAGTTATTGACCATCACATACAGAGAGTATAACACCCAGCACCCAGTTATTGACCATCACATACAGAGAGTATAACACCCAGCACACAGTTACTGACCATCACATACAGAGAGTATAACACCCAGCACCCAGTTACTGACCATCACATACAGAAAGTATAACACCCAGCACACAGTTACTGACCATCACATACAGAGAGTATAACACCCAGCACCCAGTTACTGACCATCACATACAGAGTGTATAACACCCAGCACCCAGTTACTGACCATCACATACAGAAAGTATAACACCCAGCACCCAGTTACTGACCATCACATACAGAGAGTATAACACCCAGCACCCAGTTTCTGACCATCACATACAGAGAGTATAACACCCAGCACCCAGTTACTGACCATCACATACAGAAAGTATAACACCCAGCACCCAGTTACTGACCATCACATTCAGAGAGTATAACACCCAACACCCAGTTACTGACCATCAAATACAGAAAGTATAACACTCAGCACCCAGTTACTGACCATCACAGACACAAAGTATAACACCCAGCACCCAGTTACTGACCATCACATACAGAGAGTATAACACCCAGCACCCAGTTACTGACCATCACATACAGAGATTATATCACCCAGCACCCAGTTACTGACCATCACATACAGAGAGTATAACACCCAGCACCCAGTTACTGACCATCACATACAGAGATTATAACACCCTGCACCCAGTTACTGACCATCACATACAGAGAGTATAACACCCAGCACCCAGTTACTGACCGTGACATACAGAGAGTATAACACCCAGCACCCAGTTACTGACCGTGACATACAGAGAGTATAACACCCAGCACCCAGTTACTGACCATCACATACAGAAAGTATAACACCCAGCACCCAGTTACTGACCATCACATTCAGAGAGTATAACACCCAGCACCCATTTACTGACCATCACATTCAGAGAGTATAACACCCAGCACCCAGTTACTGACCATCACATACAGAGAGTATAACACCCAGCACCCAGTTACTGACCATCACATACAGAAAGTATAACACTCAGCACCCAGTTACTGACCATCACATTCAGAGAGTATAACACCCAGCACCCAGTTACTGACCATCACATACAGAGAGTATAACACCCAGCACCCAGTTACTGACCATCACATTCAGAGAGTATAACACCCAGCACCCAGTTACTGTCCATCACATACAGAGAGTATAACACCCAGCACCCAGTTACTGACCATCAAATACAGAAAGTATAACACTCAGCACCCAGTTACTGACCATCACAGACACAAAGTATAACACCCAGCACCCAGTTACTGACCATCACATACAGAGAGTATAACACCCAGCACCCAGTTACTGACCATCACATACAGAGATTATATCACCCAGCACCCAGTTACTGACCATCACATACAGAGAGTATAACACCCAGCACCCAGTTACTGACCATCACATACAGAGAGTATAACACCCTGCACCCAGTTACTAACCATCACATACAGAGAGTATAACACCCAGCACCCAGTTACTGACCGTGACATACAGAGAGTATAACACCCAGCACCCAGTTACTGACCATCACATACAGATAGTATAACACCCAGCACCCAGTTACTGACCATCACATACAGAGAGTATAACACCCAGCACCCAGTTACTGACCATCACATACAGAGAGTATAACACCCAGCACCCAGTTACTGACCATCACATACAGAGAGTATAACACCCAGCACCCAGTTACTGACCATCACATACAGAGAGTATAACACCCTGCACCCAGTTACTGACCATCACATACAGCGAGTATAACACCCTGCACCCAGTTACTGACCATCACATACAGAGAGTATAACACCCAGCACTCAGTTACTGACCATCACATACAGAGAGTATAACACCCAGCACCCAGTTACTGACCATCACATACAGAGATTATATCACCCAGCACCCAGTTACTGACCATCACATACAGAGAGTATAACACCCAGCACCCAGTTACTGACCATCACATTCAGAGAGTATAACACCCAGCAACCAGTTACTGTCCATCACATACAGAGAGTATAACACCCAGCACCCAGTTACTGACCATCACATACAGAGATTATATCACCCAGCACCCAGTTACTGACCATCACATACAGAGAGTATAACACCCAGCACCCAGTTACTGACCATCACATTCAGAGAGTATAACACCCAGCACCCAGTTACTGTCCATCACATACAGAGAGTATAACACCCAGCACCCAGTTACTGACCATCACATACAGAGAGTATAACACCCAGCACCCAGTTACTGACCATCACATACAGAGAGTATAACACCCAGCACCCAGTTACTGACCATCACATACAGAGAGTATAACACCCTGCACCCAGTTACTGACCATCACATACAGCGAGTATAACACCCTGCACCCAGTTACTGACCATCACATACAGAGAGTATAACAGCCAGCACTCAGTTACTGACCATCACATACAGAGAGTATAACACCCAGCACCCAGTTACTGACCATCACATACAGAGATTATATCACCCAGCACCCAGTTACTGACCATCACATACAGAGAGTATAACACCCAGCACCCAGTTACTGACCATTACATACAGAGATTATAACACCCTGCACCCAGTTACTGACCATCAAATACAGAGAGTATAACACACTGCACCCAGTTACTGACCATCACATACAGAGAGTGTAACACCCAGCACCCAGTTGCTGACCATCACATACAGAGAGAATAACACCCTGCACCCAGTTACTGACCATCACATACAGAGAGTACAACACCCAGCACCCAGTTACTGACCATCACATACAGAGAGTATAACACCCTGCACCCAGTTACTGACCATCACATACAGAGAGTATAACACCCAGCACCCAGTTACTGACCATCACATACAGAGAGTATAACACCCAGCACCCAGTTACTGACCATTACATACAGAGATTATAACACCCTGCACCCAGTTACTGACCATCACATACAGAGAGTATAACACCCAGCACCCAGTTACTGACCGTGACATACAGAGAGTATAACACCCTGCACCCAGTTACTGACCATCACATACAGAGAGTATAACACCCAGCACCCAGTTACAGACCGTGACATACAGAGAGTAGAACACCCAGCACCCAGTTACTGACCATCAAATACAGAGAGTATAACACCCAGCACCCAGTTACTGACCATCACATACAAAGAGTATAACACCCTGCACCCAGTTACTGACCATCACACACAGAGAGTATAACACCCAGCACCCAGTTACTGACCATCACATACAGAGAGTATAACACCCAGCACCCAGTTACTGACCATCACATACAGAGAGTATAACACCCTGCACCCAGCTACTGACCATCACATTCAGAGAGTATAACACCCTGCACCCAATTACTGACCAACACATACAGAGAGTATAACACCCAGCACCCAGTTACTGACCATCACACACAGAGAGTATAACACCCAGCACCCAGTTACTGACCATCACACACAGAGAGTATAACACCCAGCACCCAGTTACTGACCATTACATACAGAGAGTATAACACCCAGCACCCAGTTACTGACCATCACATACAGAGAGTATAACACCCAGCACCCAGTTACTGACCATCACATACAGAGAGTATAACACCCTGCACCCAGCTACTGACCATCACATTCAGAGAGTATAACACCCTGCACCCAATTACTGACCAACACATACAGAGAGTATAACACCCAGCACCCAGTTACTGACCATCACACACAGAGAGTATAACACCCAGCACCCAGTTACTGACCATCACACACAGAGAGTATAACACCCAGCACCCAGTTACTGACCATTACATACAGAGAGTATAACACCCAGCACCCAGTTACTGACCATCACACACAGAGAGTATAACACCCAGCACCCAGTTACTGACCATCACATACAGAGAGTATAACACCCTGCACCCAGCTACTGACCATCACATTCAGAGAGTATAACACCCTGCACCCAATTACTGACCAACACATACAGAGAGTATAACACCCAGCACCCAGTTACTGACCATCACACACAGAGAGTATAACACCCAGCACCCAGTTACTGACCATCACATACAGAGAGTATAACACCCAGCACCCAGTTACTGACCATCACATACAGAGAGTATAACACCCAGCACCCAGTTACTGACCATCACATACAGAGGGTATAACACCCAGCACCCAGTTACTGACCATCACATACAGAGAGTATAACACCCAGCACCCAGTTACTGACCATCACACACAGAGAGTATAACACCCAGCACCCAGTTACTGACCATTACATACAGAGAGTATAACACCCAGCACCCAGTTACTGACCATCACATACAGAGAGTATAACACCCAGCACCCAGTTACTGACCATCACACACAGAGAGTATAACACCCAGCACCCAGTTACTGACCATCACACACAGAGAGTATAACACCCAGCACCCAGTTACTGACCATTACATACAGAGAGTACAACACCCAGCACCCAGTTACTGACCATCACATACAGAGAGTATAACACCCAGCACCCAGTTACTGACCATCAAATACAGAAAGTATAACACTCAGCACCCAGTTACTGACCATCACAGACACAAAGTATAACACCCAGCACCCAGTTACTGACCATCACATACAGAGAGTATAACACCCAGCACCCAGTTACTGACCATCACACACAGAGTGTATAACACCCAGCACCCAGTTACTGACCATCACATACAGAGATTATATCACCCAGCACCCAGTTACTGACCATCACATACAGAGAGTATAACACCCAGCACCCAGTTACTGACCATCACATACAGAGAGTATAACACCCTGCACCCAGTTACTGACCATCAAAAACAGAAAGTATAACACTCAGCACCCAGTTACTGACCATCACAGACACAAAGTATAACACCCAGCACCCAGTTACTGACCATCACATACAGAGAGTATAACACCCAGCACCCAGTTACTGACCATCACATACAGAGAGTATAACACCCAGCACCCAGTTACTGACCATCACATACAGAGAGTATAACACCCAGCACCCAGTTACTGACCATCACATACAGAGAGTATAACACCCAGCACCCAGTTACTGACCATCACATACAGAGAGTATAACACCCAGCACCCAGTTACTGACCATCACATACAGAGATTATAACACCCAGCACCCAGTTACTGACCATCACATACAGAGAGTATAACACCCAGCACCCAGTTGCTGACCATCACATACAGAGAGTATAACACCCTGCACCCAGTTACTGACCATCACATACAGAGAGTATAACACACTGCACCCAGTTACTGACCATCACATACAGAGAGTATAACACCCAGCACCCAGTTACTGACCATCACATACAGAGAGTATAACACCCTGCACCCAGTTACTCACCATCAAAAACAGAGAGTATAACACCCAGCACCCAGTCACTGACCATCACATACAGAGAGTATAACACCCAGCACCCAGTAACTGACCATCACATACAGAGAGTTCAACACCCAGCACCCAGTTACTGACCATCACATACAGAGAGTATAACACCCAGCACCCAGTTACTGACCATCACATACAGAAAGTATAACACCCAGCACCCAGTTACTGACCAGCACATTCAGAGAGTATAACACCCAGCACCCAGTTACTGACCATCACATACAGAGAGTATAACACCCAGCACCCAGTTACTGACCATCACATACAGAAAGTATAACACCCAGCACCCAGTTACTGACCAGCACATTCAGAGAGTATAACACCCAGCACCCAGTTACTGACCATCACATACAGAGAGTATAACACCCAGCACCCAGTTACTGACCATCACATACAGAGATTATATCACCCAGCACCCAGTTACTGACCATCACATACAGAGAGTATAACACCCTGCACCCAGTTATTGACCATCACATACAGAGAGTATAACACCCAGCACCCAGTTATTGACCATCACATCCAGAGAGTATAACACCCAGCACACAGTTACTGACCATCACATACAGAGAGTATAACACCCAGCACCCAGTTACTGACCATCACATACAGAGAGTATAACACCCAGCACCCAGTTACTGACCATTACATACAGAGAGTATAACACCCAGCACCCAGTTACTGACCATCACATACAGAGATTATAACACCCAGCACCCAGTTACTGACCATTACATACAGAGAGTATAACACCCAGCACCCAGTTACTGACCATTACATACAGAGAGTATAACACCCAGCACCCAGTTACTGACCATCACATACAGAGAGTATAACACCCAGCACCCAGTTACTGACCATTACATACAGAGAGTATAACACCCAGCACCCAGTTACTGACCATCACATACAGAGATTATAACACCCAGCACCCAGTTACTGACCATTACATACAGAGAGTATAACACCCAGCACCCAGTTACTGACCATCACATACAGAGATTATATCACCCTGCACCCAGTTACTGACCATCACATACAGAGAGTATAACACCCAGCACCCAGTTATTGACCATCACATACAGAGAGTATAACACCCAGCACCCAGTTATTGACCATCACATAAAGAGAGTATAACACCCAGCACCCAGTTATTGACCATCACATACAGAGAGTATAACACCCAGCACCCAGTTACTGACCATCACATACAGAGAGTATAACACCCTGCACCCAGTTACTAACCATCACATACAGAGAGTATAACACCCAGCACCCAGTTACTGACCGTGACATACAGAGAGTATAACACCCAGCACCCAGTTACTGACCATCACATACAGATAGTATAACACCCAGCACCCAGTTACTGACCATCACATACAGAGAGTATAACACCCAGCACCCAGTTACTGACCATCACATACAGAGAGTATAACACCCAGCACCCAGTTACTGACCATCACATACAGAGAGTATAACACCCAGCACCCAGTTACTGACCATCACATACAGAGAGTATAACACCCTGCACCCAGTTACTGACCATCACATACAGCGAGTATAACACCCTGCACCCAGTTACTGACCATCACATACAGAGAGTATAACACCCAGCACTCAGTTACTGACCATCACATACAGAGAGTATAACACCCAGCACCCAGTTACTGACCATCACATACAGAGATTATATCACCCAGCACCCAGTTACTGACCATCACATACAGAGAGTATAACACCCAGCACCCAGTTACTGACCATTACATACAGAGATTATAACACCCTGCACCCAGTTACTGACCATCAAATACAGAGAGTATAACACACTGCACCCAGTTACTGACCATCACATACAGAGAGTGTAACACCCAGCACCCAGTTGCTGACCATCACATACAGAGAGTATAACACCCTGCACCCAGTTACTGACCATCACATACAGAGAGTACAACACCCAGCACCCAGTTACTGACCATCACATACAGAGAGTATAACACCCTGCACCCAGTTACTGACCATCACATACAGAGAGTATAACACCCAGCACCCAGTTACTGACCATCACATACAGAGAGTATAACACCCAGCACCCAGTTACTGACCATCACATACAGAGAGTATAACACCCAGCACCCAGTTACTGACCATTACATACAGAGATTATAACACCCTGCACCCAGTTACTGACCATCACATACAGAGAGTATAACACCCAGCACCCAGTTACTGACCATCACATACCGAGAGTATAACACCCTGCACCCAGTTACTGACCATCACATACAGAGAGTATAACACCCAGCACCCAGTTACAGACCGTGACATACAGAGAGTATAACACCCAGCACCCAGTTACTGACCATCAAATACAGAGAGTATAACACCCAGCACCCAGTTACTGACCATCACATACAAAGAGTATAACACCCTGCACCCAGTTACTGACCATCACACACAGAGAGTATAACACCCAGCACCCAGTTACTGACCATCACATACAGAGAGTATAACACCCAGCACCCAGTTACTGACCATCACATACAGAGAGTATAACACCCTGCACCCAGCTACTGACCATCACATTCAGAGAGTATAACACCCTGCACCCAATTACTGACCAACACATACAGAGAGTATAACACCCAGCACCCAGTTACTGACCATCACACACAGAGAGTATAACACCCAGCACCCGGTTACTGACCATCACACACAGAGAGTATAACACCCAGCACCCAGTTACTGACCATTACATACAGAGAGTATAACACCCAGCACCCAGTTACTGACCATCACATACAGAGAGTATAAAACCCTGCACCCAGTTACTGACCATCAAAAACAGAGATTATAACACCCAGCACCCAGTTACTGACCATCACACACAGAGAGTATAACACCCAGCACCCAGTTACTGACCATCAAATACAGAAAGTATAACACTCAGCACCCAGTTACTGACCATCACAGACACAAAGTATAACACCCAGCACCCAGTTACTGACCATCACATACAGAGAGTATAACACCCAGCACCCAGTTACTGACCATCACACACAGAGTGTATAACACCCAGCACCCAGTTACTGACCATCACATACAGAGATTATATCACCCAGCACCCAGTTACTGACCATCACATACAGAGAGTATAACACCCAGCACCCAGTTACTGACCATCACATACAGAGATTATAACACCCTGCACCCAGTTACTGACCATCACATACAGAGATTATAACACCCAGCACCCAGTTACTGACCATCACATACAGAGAGTATAACACCCTGCACCCAGTTGCTGACCATCACATACAGAGAGTATAACACCCTGCACCCAGTTACTGACCATCACATACAGAGAGTATAACACCCTGCACCCAGTTGCTGACCATCACATACAGAGAGTATAACACCCTGCACCCAGTTATTGACCATCAAATACAGAGAGTATAACACACTGCACCCAGTTACTGACCATCACATACAGAGAGTATAACACCCAGCACCCAGTTACTGACCATCACATACAGAGAGTATAACACCCTGCACCCAGTTACTCACCATCAAAAACAGAGAGTATAACACCCAGCACCCAGTTACTGACCATCACATACAGAGAGTATAACACCCAGCACCCAGTAACTGACCATCACATACAGAGAGTTCAACACCCAGCACCCAGTTACTGACCATCACATACAGAGAGTATAACACCCAGCACCCAGTTACTGACCATCACATACAGAAAGTATAACACCCAGCACCCAGTTACTGACCAGCACATTCAGAGAGTATAACACCCAGCACCCAGTTACTGACCATCACATACAGAGAGTATAACACCCAGCACCCAGTTACTGACCATTACATACACAGAGTATAACACCAGCACCCAGTTACTGACCATCACATACAGAGATTATATCACCCAGCACCCAGTTACTGACCATCACATACAGAGAGTATAACACCCTGCACCCAGTTATTGACCATCACAAACAGAGAGTATAACACCGAGCACCCAGTTATTGACCATCACATCCAGAGAGTATAACACCCAGCACACAGTTACTGACCATCACATACAGAGAGTATAACACCCAGCACCCAGTTACTGACCATCACATACAGAGAGTATAACACCCAGCACCCAGTTACTGACCATTACATACAGAGAGTATAACACCCAGCACCCAGTTACTGACCATCACATACAGAGATTATAACACCCAGCACCCAGTTACTGACCATTACATACAGAGAGTATAACACCCAGCACCCAGTTACTGACCATTACATACAGAGAGTATAACACCCAGCACCCAGTTACTGACCATCACATACAGAGAGTATAACACCCAGCACCCAGTTACTGACCATTACATACAGAGAGTATAACACCCAGCACCCAGTTACTGACCATCACATACAGAGATTATAACACCCAGCACCCAGTTACTGACCATTACATACAGAGAGTATAACACCCAGCACCCAGTTACTGACCATCACATACAGAGATTATATCACCCTGCACCCAGTTACTGACCATCACATACAGAGAGTATAACACCCAGCACCCAGTTATTGACCATCACATACAGAGAGTATAACACCCAGCACCCAGTTATTGACCATCACATAAAGAGAGTATAACACCCAGCACCCAGTTATTGACCATCACATACAGAGAGTATAACACCCAGCACCCAGTTATTGACCATCACATCCAGAGAGTATAACACCCAGCACACAGTTACTGACCATCACATACAGAGAGTATAACACCCAGCACCCAGTTACTGACCATCACATACAGAAAGTACAACAACCAGCACCCAGTTACTGACCATCACATACAGAGAGTATAACACCCAGCACCCAGTTACTGACCATCACATACAGAGAGTATAACACCCAGCACCCAGTTACTGACCATCACATACAGAAAGTATAACACCCAGCACCCATTTCCTGACCATCACATTCAGAAAGTATAACACCCAGCACCCATTTACTGACCATCACATTCAGAGAGTATAACACCCAGCACCCAGTTTCTGACCATCACATACAGAGAGTATAACACCCAGCACCCAGTTACTGACCATCACATACAGAAAGTATAACACCCAGCACCCAGTTACTGACCATCACATTCAGAGAGTATAACACCCAGCACCCAGTTACTGACCATCAAATACAGAAAGTATAACACCCTGCACCCAGTTACTCACCATCAAAAACAGAGAGTATAACACCCAGCACCCAGTTACTGACCATCACATACAGAGAGTATAACACCCAGCACCCAGTAACTGACCATCACATACAGAGAGTTCAACACCCAGCACCCAGTTACTGACCATCACATACAGAGAGTATAACACCCAGCACCCAGTTACTGACCATCACATACAGAGAGTATAACACCCAGCACCCAGTTACTGACCATCACATACAGAAGGTATAACACCCAGCACCCAGTTACTGACCAGCACATTCAGAGAGTATAACACCCAGCACCCAGTTACTGACCATCACATACAGAGAGTATAACACCCAGCACCCAGTTACTGACCATTACATACACAGAGTATAACACCCAGCACCCAGTTACTGACCATCACATACAGAGAGTATAACACCCAGCACCCAGTTACTGACCATCACATACAGAGATTATATCACCCAGCACCCAGTTACTGACCATCACATACAGAGAGTATAACACCCAGCACCCAGTTACTGACCATCACATACAGAGATTATATCACCCAGCACCCAGTTACTGACCATCACATACAGAGATTATAACACCCAGCACCCAGTTACTGACCATCACATACAGAGAGTATAACACCCAGCACCCAGTTATTGACCATCACATCCAGAGAGTATAACACCCAGCACACAGTTACTGACCATCACATACAGAGAGTATAACACCCAGCACCCAGTTATTGACCATCACATCCAGAGAGTATAACACCCAGCACACAGTTACTGACCATCACATACACAGAGTATAACACCCAGCACCCAGTTACTGACCATCACATACAGAGAGTATAACACCCAGCACCCAGTTACTGACCATCACATACAGAGAGTATAACACCCTGCACCCAGTTACTGACCATCACATACAGAGAGTATAACACCCAGCACCCAGTTACTGACCATCACATACAGAGATTATATCACCCAGCACCCAGTTACTGACCATCACATACAGAGATTATAACACCCAGCACCCAGTTACTGACCATCACATACAGAGAGTATAACACCCAGCACCCAGTTACTGACCATCACATACAGAGAGTATAACACCCAGCACCCAGTTATTGACCATCACATCCAGAGAGTATAACACCCAGCACACAGTTACTGACCATCACATACAGAGATTATATCACCCAGCACCCAGTTACTGACCATCACATACAGAGAGTATAACACCCTGCACCCAGTTACTGACCATCACATACAGAGATTATATCACCCAGCACCCAGTTACTGACCATTACATACAGAGAGTATAACCCCCAGCACCCAGTTACTGACCATCACATACAGAGAGTATAACACCCAGCACCCAGTTACTGACCATCACATACAGAGAGTATAACACCCTGCACCCAGTTACTGACCATCACATACAGAGAGTATAACACCCAGCACCCAGTTACTGACCATCACATACAGAGATTATATCACCCAGCACCCAGTTACTGACCATCACATACAGAGATTATAACACCCAGCACCCAGTTACTGACCATCACATACAGAGAGTATAACACCCAGCACCCAGTTATTGACCATCACATCCAGAGAGTATAACACCCAGCACCCAGTTACTGACCATCACATACAGAGATTATATCACCCAGCACCCAGTTACTGACCATCACATACAGAGAGTATAACACCCAGCACCCAGTTACTGTCCATTACATACAGAGAGTATAAAACCCAGCACTCAGTTACTGACCATCACATACAGAGATTATAACACCCAGCACCCAGTTACTGACCATCACATACGGAGAGTATAACACCCAGCACCCAGTTATTGACCATCACATCCAGAGAGTATAACACCCTGCACCCAGTTATTGACCATCACATACAGAGAGTATAACACCCAGCACCCAGTTACTGACCATCACATACAGAGAGTATAACACCCAGCACCCAGTTACTGACCATTACATACAGAGAGTATAACACCCAGCACCCAGTTACTGACCATTACATACAGAGAGTATAACACCCAGCACCCAGTTACTGTCCATTACATAGAGAGTATAACACCCAGCACCCAGTTACTGACCATTACATACAGAGAGTATAACACCCAGCACCCAGTTACTGACCATCACATACAGAGAGTATAACACCCAGCACCCAGTTACTGACCATTACATACAGAGAGTATAACACCCAGCACCCAGTTACTGACCATTACATACAGAGAGTATAACACCCAGCACCCAGTTACTGACCTTCACATACAGAGATTATAACACCCAGCACCCAGTTACTGACCATCACATAAAGAGAGTATAACACCCAGCACCCAGTTATTGACCATCACATCCAGAGAGTATAACACCCAGCACACAGTTACTGACCATCACATACAGAGAGTATAACACCCAGCACCCAGTTACTGACCATCACATACAGAAAGTATAACACCCAGCACCCAGTTACTGACCATCACATACAGAGAGTATAACACCCAGCACCCAGTTAATGACCATGACATACAGAGAGTATAACACCCAGCACCCAGTTACTGACCATCACATACAGAGTGTATAACACCCAGCACCCAGTTACTGACCATCACATACAGAAAGTATAACACCCAGCACCCATTTACTGACCATCACATACAAAGAGTATAACACCCAGCACCCAGTTTCTGACCATCACATACAGAGAGTATAACACCCAGCACCCAGTTACTGACCATCACATTCAGAGAGTATAACACCCAGCACCCAGTTACTGACCATCAAATACAGAAAGTATAACACTCAGCACCCAGTTACTGACCATCACAGACACAAAGTATAACACCCAGCACCCAGTTACTGACCATCACATACAGAGAGTATAACACCCAGCACCCAGTTACTGACCATCACATACAGAGAGTATAACACCCAGCACCCAGTTACTGACCATCACATACAGAGATTATATCACCCAGCACCCAGTTCCTGACCATCACATACAGAGAGTATAACACCCAGCACCCAGTTACTGACCATCACATACAGAGATTATAACACCCTGCACCCAGTTACTGACCATCACATACAGAGAGTATAACACCCAGCACCCAGTTACTGACCGTGACATACAGAGAGTATAACACCCAGCACCCAGTTACTGACCATCACATACAGAGAGTATAACACCCAGCACCCAGTTACTGAACATTACATACAGCGAGTATAACACCCTGCACCCAGTTACTGACCGTGACATACAGAGAGTATAACACCCAGCACCCAGTTACTGACCATCACATACAGAGAGTATAACACCCTGCACCCAGTTACTGACCATCACATACAGAGATTATATCACCCAGCACCCAGTTACTGACCATCACATACAGAGATTATAACACCCTGCACCCAGTTACTGACCATCAAATACAGAGAGTATAACACACTGCACCCAGTTACTGACCATCACATACAGAGAGTATAACACCCAGCACCCAGTTGCTGACCATCACATACAGAGAGTATAACACCCAGCACCCAGTTACTGACCATCACATACAGAGAGTATAACACCCTGCACCCAGTTACTGACCATCACATACAGAGAGTATAACACCCAGCACCCAGTTACTGACCATCACATACAGAGAGTATAACACCCAGCACCCAGTTACTGACCATCACATACAGAGAGTAGAACACCCAGCACCCAGTTACTGACCATCACATACAGAGAGTATAACACCCAGCACCCAGTTACTGAACATCACATACAGAGAGTATAACACCCAGCACCCAGTTAATGACCATTACATACAGAGATTATAACACCCTGCACCCAGTTACTGACCATCACATACAGAGAGTATAACACCCAGCACCCAGTTACTGACCGTGACATACAGAGAGTATAACACCCTGCACCCAGTTACTGACCATCACATACAGAGAGTATAACACCCAGCACCCAGTTACTGACCGTGACATACAGAGAGTATAACACCCAGCACCCAGTTACTGACCATCACATACAGAGAGTATAACACCCAGCACCCAGTTACTGACCATCACATACAAAGAGTATAACACCCTGCACCCAGTTACTGACCATTACACACAGAGAGTATAACACCCAGCACCCAGTTACTGAACATTACATACAGCGAGTATAACACCCTGCACCCAGTTACTGACCGTGACATACAGAGAGTATAACACCCAGCACCCAGTTACTGACCATCACATACAGAGAGTATAACACCCTGCACCCAGTTACTGACCATCACATACAGAGATTATATCACCCAGCACCCAGTTACTGACCATCACATACAGAGATTATAACACCCTGCACCCAGTTACTGACCATCAAATACAGAGAGTATAACACACTGCACCCAGTTACTGACCATCACATACAGAGAGTATAACACCCAGCACCCAGTTGCTGACCATCACATACAGAGAGTATAACACCCAGCACCCAGTTACTGACCATCACATACAGAGAGTATAACACCCTGCACCCAGTTACTGACCATCACATACAGAGAGTATAACACCCAGCACCCAGTTACTGACCATCACATACAGAGAGTATAACACCCAGCACCCAGTTACTGACCATCACATACAGAGAGTAGAACACCCAGCACCCAGTTACTGACCATCACATACAGAGAGTATAACACCCAGCACCCAGTTACTGAACATCACATACAGAGAGTATAACACCCAGCACCCAGTTAATGACCATTACATACAGAGATTATAACACCCTGCACCCAGTTACTGACCATCACATACAGAGAGTATAACACCCAGCACCCAGTTACTGACCGTGACATACAGAGAGTATAACACCCTGCACCCAGTTACTGACCATCACATACAGAGAGTATAACACCCAGCACCCAGTTACTGACCGTGACATACAGAGAGTATAACACCCAGCACCCTGTTACTGACCATCACATACAGAGAGTATAACACCCAGCACCCAGTTACTGACCATCACATACAAAGAGTATAACACCCTGCACCCAGTTACTGACCATTACACACAGAGAGTATAACACCCAGCACCCAGTTACTGACCATCACATACAGAGAGTATAACACCCAGCACCCAGTTACTGACCATCACATACAGAGAGTATCACACCCTGCACCCAGCTACTGACCATCACATTCAGAGAGTATAACACCCTGCACCCAGTTACTGACCATCACATACAGAGAGTATAACACCCAGCACCCAGTTACTGACCATCACACACAGAGAGTATAACACCCAGCACCCAGTTACTGACCATCACACACAGAGAGTATAACACCCAGCACCCAGTTACTGACCATTACATACAGAGAGTATAACACCCAGCACCCAGTTACTGACCATCACATACAGAGAGTATAACACCCAGCACCCAGTTACTGACCATCACATACAGAGAGTATAACACCCAGCACCCAGTTACTGACCATCACACACAGAGAGTATAACACCCTGCACCCAGTTACTGACCATCAAAAACAGAGAATATAACACCCAGCACCCAGTTACTGACCATCACATACAGAGAGTATAACACCCAGCACCCAGTAACTGACCATCACATACAGAGAGTTCAACACCCAGCACCCAGTTACTGACCATCACATACAGAGAGTATAACACCCAGCACCCAGTTACTGACCATCACATACAGAGAGTATAACACGCAGCACCCAGTCACTGACCATCACATACAGAAAGTATAACACCCTGCACCCAGTTACTGACCGTGACATACAGAGTATAACACCCTGCACCCAGTTACTGACCATCACATACAGAGAGTATAACACCCTGCACCCAGTTACTGACCATCACATACAGAGAGTATAACACCCAGCACCCAGTTACTGACCATCACATACAGAGAGTATAACACCCAGCACCCAGTTACTGACCATCACATACAGAGAGTATAACACCCAGCACCCAGTTACTGACCATCACATACAGAAAGTATAACACCCAGCACCCAGTTACTGACCATCACATACAGAGAGTATAACACCCAGCACCCAGTTACTGACCATCACATACAGAAAGTATAACACCCAGCACCCAGTTACTGACCATCACACACAGAGAGTATAACACCCAGCACCCAGTTACTGACCATTACATACAGAGAGTATAACACCCAGCACCCAGTTACTGACCATCACATACAGAGAGTATAACACCCAGCACCCAGTTACTGACCATCACATACAGAGAGTATAACACCCAGCACCCAGTTACTGACCATCACACACAGAGAGTATAACACCCAGCACCCAGTTACTGACCATCACACACAGAGAGTATAACACCCAGCACCCAGTTACTGACCATTACATACAGAGAGTATAACACCCTGCACCCAGTTACTGACCATCAAAAACAGAGAGTATAACACCCAGCACCCAGTTACTGACCATCACATACAGAGAGTATAACACCCAGCACCCAGTAACTGACCATCACATACAGAGAGTTCAACACCCAGCACCCAGTTACTGACCATCACATACAGAGAGTATAACACCCAGCACCCAGTTACTGACCATCACATACAGAGAGTATAACACGCAGCACCCAGTCACTGACCATCACATACAGAAAGTATAACACCCTGCACCCAGTTACTGACCGTGACATACAGAGTATAACACCCTGCACCCAGTTACTGACCATCACATACAGAGAGTATAACACCCTGCACCCAGTTACTGACCATCACATACAGAGAGTATAACACCCAGCACCCAGTAACTGACCATCACATACAGAGAGTATAACACCCAGCACCCAGTTACTGACCATCACATACAGAGAGTATAACACCCAGCACCCAGTTACTGACCATCACATACAGAAAGTATAACACCCAGCACCCAGTTACTGACCATCACATACAGAGAGTATAACACCCAGCACCCAGTTACTGACCATCACATACAGAAAGTATAACACCCAGCACCCAGTTACTGACCATCACATACAGAGAGTATAACACCCAGCACACAGTTACTGACCATCACATACAGAGAGTATAACACCCAGCACCCTGTTACTGACCATCACATACAGAAAGTATAACACCCAGCACCCAGTTACTGACCATCACATACAGAGAGAATAACACCCAGCACCCAGTTACTGACCATCACATACAGAGAGTATAACACCCAGCACCCAGTTACTGACCATCACATACAGAAAGTATAACACCCAGCACCCATTTACTGACCATCACATTCAGAGAGTATAACACCCAGCACCCAGTTACTGACCATCACATACAGAGAGTATAACACCCAGCACCCAGTTACTGACCATCACATACAGAAAGTATAACACCCAGCACCCATTTACTGACCATCACATTCAGAGAGTATAACACCAGCACCCAGTTACTGACCATCACATTCAGAGAGTATAACACCCAGCACCCAGTTACTGACCATCACATTCAGAGAGTATAACACCCAGCACCCATTTACTGACCATCACATTCAGAGAGTATAACACCCAGCACCCAGTTACTGACCATCACATACAGAGAGTATAACACCCAGCACCCAGTTACTGACCATCACATACAGAAAGTATAACACCCAGCACCCAGTTACTGACCATCACATTCAGAGAGTATAACACCCAGCACCCAGTTACTGACCATCAAATACAGAAAGTATAACACTCAGCACCCAGTTACTGACCATCACAGACACAAAGTATAACACCCAGCACCCAGTTACTGACCATCACATACAGAGAGTATAACACCCAGCACCCAGTTACTGACCATCACATACAGAGAATATATCACCCAGCACCCAGTTACTGACCATCACATACAGAGAGTATAACACCCAGCACCCAGTTACTGACCATCACATACAGAGAGTATAACACCCTGCACCCAGTTACTGACCATCACATACAGAAAGTATAACACCCAGCACCCAGTTACTGACCATCACATACAGAGAGTATAACACCCAGCACACAGTTACTGACCATCACATACAGAGAGTATAACACCCAGCACCCTGTTACTGACCATCACATACAGAAAGTATAACACCCAGCACCCAGTTACTGACCATCACATACAGAGAGAATAACACCCAGCACCCAGTTACTGACCATCACATACAGAGAGTATAACACCCAGCACCCAGTTACTGACCATCACATACAGAAAGTATAACACCCAGCACCCATTTACTGACCATCACATTCAGAGAGTATAACACCCAGCACCCAGTTACTGACCATCACATACAGAGAGTATAACACCCAGCACCCAGTTACTGACCATCACATACAGAAAGTATAACACCCAGCACCCATTTACTGACCATCACATTCAGAGAGTATAACACCCAGCACCCAGTTACTGACCATCACATTCAGAGAGTATAACACCCAGCACCCACTTACTGACCAACACATACAGAAAGTATAACACCCAGCACCCAGTTACTGACCATCACATTCAGAGAGTATAACACCCAGCACCCATTTACTGACCATCACATTCAGAGAGTATAACACCCAGCACCCAGTTACTGACCATCACATACAGAGAGTATAACACCCAGCACCCAGTTACTGACCATCACATACAGAAAGTATAACACCCAGCACCCAGTTACTGACCATCACATTCAGAGAGTATAACACCCAGCACCCAGTTACTGACCATCAAATACAGAAAGTATAACACTCAGCACCCAGTTACTGACCATCACAGACACAAAGTATAACACCCAGCACCCAGTTACTGACCATCACATACAGAGAGTATAACACCCAGCACCCAGTTACTGACCATCACATACAGAGAATATATCACCCAGCACCCAGTTACTGACCATCACATACAGAGAGTATAACACCCAGCACCCAGTTACTGACCATCACATACAGAGAGTATAACACCCTGCACCCAGTTACTAACCATCACATACAGAGAGTATAACACCCAGCACCCAGTTACTGACCGTGACATACAGAGAGTATAACACCCAGCACCCAGTTACTGACAATCACATACAGAGAGTATAACACCCAGCACCCAGTTACTGACCATCACATACAGAGAGTATAACACCCAGCACCCAGTTACTGACCATCACATACAGAGAGTATAACACCCAGCACCCAGTTACTGACCATCACATACATAGATTATATCACCCAGCACCCAGTTACTGACCATCACATACAGAGAGTATAACACCCTGCACCCAGTTACTGACCATCACTTACAGAGAGTATAACACCCAGCACCCAGTTACTGACCATCACTTACAGAGAGTATAACACCCAGCACCCAGTTACTGACCATCACATACAGAGAGTATAATACCCTGCACCCAGTTACTGACCATCACATACAGCGAGTATAACACCCTGCACCCAGTTACTGACCATCACATACAGAGAGTATAACGCCCAGCACTCAGTTACTGACCATCACATACAGAGAGTATAACACCCAGCACCCAGTTACTGACCATCACATACAGAGAGTATAACGCCCAGCACTCAGTTACTGACCATCACATACAGAGAGTATAACACCCAGCACCCAGTTACTGACCATCACATACAGAGAGTATAACACCCAGCACCCAGTTACTGACCATTACATACAGAGATTATAACACCATGCACCCAGTTACTGACCATCAAATACAGAGGTATAACACACTGCACCCAGTTACTGACCATCACATACAGAGAGTATAACACCCAGCACCCAGTTACTGACCATCACATACAGAGAGTATAACGCCCAGCACTCAGTTACTGACCATCACATACAGAGAGTATAACACCCAGCACCCAGTTACTGACCATCACATACAGAGAGTATAACACCCAGCACCCAGTTACTGACCATCACACACAGAGAGTATAACACCCAGCACCCAGTTACTGACCATCACATACAGAGAGTATAACACCCTGCACCCAGTTACTGACCATCACATACAGAGAGTATAACACCCAGCACCCAGTTACTGACCATCACACACAGAGAGTATAACACCCAGCACCCAGTTACTGACCATCACATACAGAGAGTATCACACCCAGCACCCAGTTACTGACCATCACATACAGAGAGTATAACACCCAGCACCCAGTTACTGACCATCACATACAGAGAGTATAACACCCAGCACCCAGTTACTGACCCTCAAAAACAGAGAGTATAACACCCAGCACCCAGTTACTGACCATCACATACAGAGAGTATAACACCCAGCACCCAGTTACTGACCATCACACACAGAGAGTATAACACCCAGCACCCAGTTACTGACCATCACATACAGAGAGTATAACACCCTGCACCCAGTTACTGACCATCACATACAGAGAGTATAACACCCAGCACCCAGTTACTGACCATCACACACAGAGAGTATAACACCCAGCACCCAGTTACTGACCATCACATACAGAGAGTATAACACCCAGCACCCAGTTACTGACCATCACATACAGAGAGTATAACACCCAGCACCCAGTTACTGACCATCACATACAGAGAGTATAACACCCAGCACCCAGTTACTGACCCTCAAAAACAGAGAGTATAACACCCAGCACTCAGTTACTGACCGTGACATACAGAGAGTATAACACCCAGCACCCAGTTACTGACCATTACATACAGAGATTATAACACCCAGCACCCCGTTACTGACCATCACATACAGAGAGTATAACACCCAGCACACAGTTACTGACCATCACATACAGAGAGTATAACACCCAGCACCCAGTTGCTGACCATCACATACAGAGAGTATAACACCCTGCACCCAGTTACTGACCATCACATACAGAGAGTATAACACCCAGCACCCAGTTACTGACCATCACATAGAGAGTATAACACCCAGCACCCAGTTACTGACCATCACATACAGAGAGTATAACACCCAGCACCCAGTTACTGACCATTACATACAGAGATTATAACACCCTGCACCCAGTAACTGACCATCACATACAGAGAGTATAACACCCAGCACCCAGTTACTGACCATCACATACAGAGAGTATAACACCCAGCACCCAGTTACTGACCATCACATACAGAAAGTATAACACCCAGCACCCAGTGACTGACCATCACATACAGAGAGTATAACACCCAGCACCCAGTTACTGACCATCACATACAGAAAGTATAAAACCCAGCACCCAGTTACTGACCATCACATACAGAGAGTATAACACCCAGCACACAGTTACTGACCATCACATACAGAGAGTATAACACCCAGCACCCAGTTACTGACCATCACATACAGAAAGTATAACACCCAGCACCCAGTTACTGACCATCACATACAGAGAGTATAACACCCAGCACCCAGTTACTGACCATCACATACAGAGAGTATAACACCCAGCACCCAGTTACTGACCATCACATACAGAAAGTATAACACCCAGCACCCATTTACTGACCATCACATTCAGAGAGTATAACACCCAGCACCCAGTTACTGACCATCACATACAGAGAGTATAACACCCAGCACCCAGTTACTGACCATCACATACAGAAAGTATAACACCCAGCACCCAGTTACTGACCATCACATTCAGAGAGTATAACACCCAGCACCCAGTTACTGACCATCAAATACAGAAAGTATAACACCCAGCACCCAGTTACTGACCATCACATACAGAGAGTATAACACCCAGCACCCAGTTACTGACCATCAAATACAGAAAGTATAACACTCAGCACCCAGTTACTGACCATCACAGACACAAAGTATAACACCCAGCACCCAGTTACTGACCATCACATACAGAGAGTATAACACCCAGCATCCAGTTACTGACCATCACATACAGAGAGTATAACACCCAGCACCGAGTTACTGACCATCACATACAGAGATTATATCACCCAGCACCCAGTTACTGACCATCACATACAGAGAGTATAACACCCAGCACCCAGTTACTGACCATCACATTCAGAGAGTATAACACCCAGCACCCAGTTACTGACCGTGACATACAGAGAGTATAACACCCAGCACCCAGTTACTGACCATCACATACAGAGAGTATAACACCCAGCACCCAGTTACTGACCATCACATACAGAGAGTATAACACCCAGCACCGAGTTACTGACCATCACATACAGAGATTATATCACCCAGCACCCAGTTACTGACCATCACATACAGAGAGTATAACACCCAGCACCCAGTTACTGACCATCACATTCAGAGAGTATAACACCCAGCACCCAGTTACTGACCATCACATACAGAGAGTATAACACCCAGCACCCAGTTACTGACCATCACATACAGAGAGTATAATACCCTGCACCCAGTTACTGACCATCACATACAGCGAGTATAACACCCTGCACCCAGTTACTGACCATCACATACAGAGATTATATCACCCAGCACCCAGTTACTGACCATCACATACAGAGAGTATAATACCCTGCACCCAGTTACTGACCATCACATACAGAAAGTACAACACCCAGCACCCAGTTACTGACCATCACATACAGAGAGTATAACACCCAGCACCCAGTTACTGACCCTCAAAAACAGAGAGTATAACACCCAGCACCCAGTTACTGACCATCACATACAGAAAGTACAACACCCAGCACCCAGTTACTGACCATCACATACAGAGAGTATAACACCCAGCACCCAGTTACTGACCATCACATACAGAAAGTACAACACCCAGCACCCAGTTACTGACCATCACATACAGAGAGTATAACACCCAGCACCCAGTTACTGACCATCATATACAGAGAGTATAACACCCAGCACCCAGTTACTGACCATCACATACAGAAAGTACAACACCCAGCACCCAGTTACTGACCATCACATACAGAGAGTATAACACCCAGCACCCAGTTACTGACCCTCAAAAACAGAGAGTATAACACCCAGCACCCAGTTACTGACCGTGACATACAGAGAGTATAACACCCAGCACCCCGTTACTGACCATCACATACAGAGAGTATAACACCCAGCACCCAGTTACTGACCGTGACATACAGAGAGTATAACACCCAGCACCCCGTTACTGACCATCACATACAGAGAGTATAACACCCAGCACCCAGTTACTGACCATCACATACAGAGAGTATAACACCCAGCACCCAGTTACTGACCATTACATACAGAGATTATAACACCCTGCACACAGTTACTGACCATCACATACAGAGAGTATAACACCCAGCACCCAGTTACTGACCGTGACATACAGAGAGTATAACACCCAGCACCCAGTTGCTGACCATCACATACAGAGAGTATAACACCCAGCACCCAGTTACTGACCATCACATACAGAGTGTATAACACCCAGCACCCAGTTACTGACCATTACATACAGAGATTATAACACCCTGCACCCAGTTGCTGACCATCACATACAGAGAGTATAACACCCAGCACCCAGTTACTGACCGTGACATACAGAGAGTATAACACCCAGCACCCAGTTACTGACCATCACATACAGAGAGTATAACACCCTGCACCCAGTTACTGACCATCACATACAGAGAGTATAACACCCTGCACCCAGTTACTGACCATCACATACAGAAAGTATATCACCCTGCACCCAGTTACTGACCATCACATTCAGAGAGTATAACACCCAGCACCCAGTTACTGACCATCACACACAGAGAGTATAACACCCAGCACCCAGTTACTGACCATCACATACAGAGAGTATATCACCCAGCACCCAGTTACTGACCATCACACACAGAGAGTATAACACCCAGCACCCAGTTACTGACCATCACATACAGAGAGTATATCACCCAGCACCCAGTTACTGACCATCACATACAGAGAGTATAACACCCTGCACCCAGTTACTGACCATCACATACAGAGAGTATATCACCCAGCACCCAGTTACTGACCATCACATACAGAGAGTATAACACCCTGCACCCAGTTACTGACCATCACATACAGAGAGTATATCACCCTGCACCCAGTTACTGACCATCACATTCAGAGAGTATAACACCCAGCACCCCGTTACTGACCATCACATACAGAGAGTATAACACCCTGCACCCAGCTACTGACCATCACATTCAGAGAGTATAACACCCTGCACCCAGTTACTGACCATCACATACAGAGAGTATAACACCCTGCACCCAGCTACTGACCATCACATTCAGAGAGTATAACACCCTGCACCCAGTTACTGACCATCACATACAGAGAGTATAACACCCAGCACCCAGTTACTGACCATCACATACAGAGAGTATAACACCCAGCACCCAGTTACTGACCATCACATACAGAGAGTATAACACCCAGCACCCAGTTACTGACCATCACATACTGAGAGTATAACACCCAGCACCGAGTTACTGACCATCAAAAACAGAGAGTATAACACCCAGCACCCAGTTACTGACCGTGACATACAGAGAGTATAACACCCAGCACCCAGTTACTGACCATCACATACAGAGAGTATAACACCCAGCACCCAGTTACTGACCGTGACATACAGAGAGTATAACACCCAGCACCCAGTTACTGACCATCAAAAACAGAGAGTATAACACCCAGCACCCAGTTACTGACCATCACATACAGAGAGTATAACACCCAGCACCCGGTTACTGACCATCACATACAGAGAGTATAACACCCAGCACCCAGTTACTGACCATCAAAAACAGAGAGTATAACATCCTGCACCCAGGTATTGACCATCACATACAGAGAGTATAACACCCAGCACCCAGTTACTGACCATCACATACAGAGAGCATAACACCCAGCACCCAGTTACTGACCATCACATACAGAGAGTATAACACCCAGCACCCAGTTACTGACCGTGACATACAGAGAGTATAACACCCAGCACCCAGTTACTGACCATCACATACAGAGAGTATAACACCCAGCACCCAGTTATTGACCATCACATACAGAGAGTATAACACCCAGCACCCAGTTACTGACCATCACATACAGAGAGTATAACACCCAGCACCCAGTTATTGACCATCACATACAGAGAGTATAACACCCAGCACCCAGTTACTGACCATCACATACAGAGAGTATAACATTCTGCACCCAGTTATTGACCATCACATACAGAGTGTATAACACCCAGCACCCAGTTACTGAACTTCACATACAGAGAGTATAACACCCAGCACCCAGTTACTGACCATCACATCCAGAGAGTATAACACCCAGCACCCAGTTACTGACCATCAAAAACAGAGAGTATAACACCCAGCACCCAGTTACTGACCATCACATACAGAGAGTATAACACCCAGCACCCAGTTACTGACCATCACATACAGAGAGTATAACACCCAGCACCCAGTTATTGACCATCACATACAGAGAGTATAACACCCAGCACCCAGTTACTGACCATCACATACAGAGAGTATAACACCCAGCACCCAGTTACTGACCATCACATACAGAGAGTATTTCACCCTGCACCCAGTTACTGACCATCACATTCAGAGAGTATAACACCCAGCACCCAGTTACTGACCATCAAAAACAGAGAGTATAACACCCAGCACCCAGTTACTGACCATCACATCCAGAGAGTATAACACCCAGCACCCATTTACTGACCATGACATACAGAGAGTATAACACCCAGCAACCAGTTACTGACCATCACATACAGAGAGTATAACACCCAGCACCCATTTACTGACCATGACATACAGAGAGTATAACACCCAGCACCCAGTTACTGACCATCACATACAGAGAGTATTTCACCCTGCACCCAGTTACTGACCATCACATTCAGAGAGTATAACACCCAGCACCCAGTTACTGACCATCACATACAGAGAGTATAACACCCAGCACCCAGTTACTGACCATCACATACAGAGAGTATAACACCCAGCACCCAGTTACTGACCATCACATACAGAGAGTATAACACCCTGCACCCAGTTACTGACCATCACATACAGAAAGTATATCACCCTGCACCCAGTTACTGACCATCACATTCAGAGAGTATAACACCCAGCACCCAGTTACTGACCATCACACACAGAGAGTATAACACCCAGCACCCAGTTACTGACCATCACATACAGAGAGTATATCACCCAGCACCCAGTTACTGACCATCACACACAGAGAGTATAACACCCAGCACCCAGTTACTGACCATCACATACAGAGAGTATATCACCCAGCACCCAGTTACTGACCATCACATACAGAGAGTATAACACCCTGCACCCAGTTACTGACCATCACATACAGAGAGTATATCACCCAGCACCCAGTTACTGACCATCACATACAGAGAGTATAACACCCTGCACCCAGTTACTGACCATCACATACAGAGAGTATATCACCCTGCACCCAGTTACTGACCATCACATTCAGAGAGTATAACACCCAGCACCCCGTTACTGACCATCACATACAGAGAGTATAACACCCTGCACCCAGCTACTGACCATCACATTCAGAGAGTATAACACCCTGCACCCAGTTACTGACCATCACATACAGAGAGTATAACACCCTGCACCCAGCTACTGACCATCACATTCAGAGAGTATAACACCCTGCACCCAGTTACTGACCATCACATACAGAGAGTATAACACCCAGCACCCAGTTACTGACCATCACATACAGAGAGTATAACACCCAGCACCCAGTTACTGACCATCACATACAGAGAGTATAACACCCAGCACCCAGTTACTGACCATCACATACTGAGAGTATAACACCCAGCACCGAGTTACTGACCATCAAAAACAGAGAGTATAACACCCAGCACCCAGTTACTGACCGTGACATACAGAGAGTATAACACCCAGCACCCAGTTACTGACCATCACATACAGAGAGTATAACACCCAGCACCCAGTTACTGACCGTGACATACAGAGAGTATAACACCCAGCACCCAGTTACTGACCATCAAAAACAGAGAGTATAACACCCAGCACCCAGTTACTGACCATCACATACAGAGAGTATAACACCCAGCACCCGGTTACTGACCATCACATACAGAGAGTATAACACCCAGCACCCAGTTACTGACCATCAAAAACAGAGAGTATAACATCCTGCACCCAGGTATTGACCATCACATACAGAGAGTATAACACCCAGCACCCAGTTACTGACCATCACATACAGAGAGCATAACACCCAGCACCCAGTTACTGACCATCACATACAGAGAGTATAACACCCAGCACCCAGTTACTGACCGTGACATACAGAGAGTATAACACCCAGCACCCAGTTACTGACCATCACATACAGAGAGTATAACACCCAGCACCCAGTTATTGACCATCACATACAGAGAGTATAACACCCAGCACCCAGTTACTGACCATCACATACAGAGAGTATAACACCCAGCACCCAGTTATTGACCATCACATACAGAGAGTATAACACCCAGCACCCAGTTACTGACCATCACATACAGAGAGTATAACATTCTGCACCCAGTTATTGACCATCACATACAGAGTGTATAACACCCAGCACCCAGTTACTGAACTTCACATACAGAGAGTATAACACCCAGCACCCAGTTACTGACCATCACATCCAGAGAGTATAACACCCAGCACCCAGTTACTGACCATCAAAAACAGAGAGTATAACACCCAGCACCCAGTTACTGACCATCACATACAGAGAGTATAACACCCAGCACCCAGTTACTGACCATCACATACAGAGAGTATAACACCCAGCACCCAGTTATTGACCATCACATACAGAGAGTATAACACCCAGCACCCAGTTACTGACCATCACATACAGAGAGTATAACACCCAGCACCCAGTTACTGACCATCACATACAGAGAGTATTTCACCCTGCACCCAGTTACTGACCATCACATTCAGAGAGTATAACACCCAGCACCCAGTTACTGACCATCAAAAACAGAGAGTATAACACCCAGCACCCAGTTACTGACCATCACATCCAGAGAGTATAACACCCAGCACCCATTTACTGACCATGACATACAGAGAGTATAACACCCAGCAACCAGTTACTGACCATCACATACAGAGAGTATAACACCCAGCACCCATTTACTGACCATGACATACAGAGAGTATAACACCCAGCACCCAGTTACTGACCATCACATACAGAGAGTATTTCACCCTGCACCCAGTTACTGACCATCACATTCAGAGAGTATAACACCCAGCACCCAGTTACTGACCATCACATACAGAGAGTATAACACCCAGCACCCAGTTACTGACCATCACATACAGAGAGTATAACACCCAGCACCCAGTTACTGACCATCACATACAGAGAGTATAACACCCAGCACCCAGTTACTGACCATCACATACAGAGAGTATTTCACCCTGCACCCAGTTACTGACCATCACATTCAGAGAGTATAACACCCAGCACCCAGTTACTGACCATCAAAAACAGAGAGTATAACACCCAGCACCCAGTTACTGACCATCACATCCAGAGAGTATAACACCCAGCACCCATTTACTGACCATGACATACAGAGAGTATAACACCCAGCACCCAGTTCCTGACCATCACATACAGAGAGTATAACACCCAGCACCCAGTTGCTGACCATCACATACAGAGAGTATAACACCCTGCACCCAGTTACTGACCATCACATATAGAGAGTATAACACCCAGCACCCAGTTACTGACCATCACATACAGAGAGTATAACACCCTGCACCCAGTTACTGACCATCACATACAGAGAGTATAACACCCAGCACCCAGTCACTGACCATCACATACAGAGAGTATAACACCCAGCACACAGTTACTGACCATCACATACAGAGAGTATAACACCCAGCACCCAGTCACTGACCATCACATACAGAGAGTATAACACCCTGCACCCAGTTACTGACCATCACATACAGAGAGTATAACACCCAGCACCCAGTCACTGACCATCACATACAGAGAGTATAACACCCAGCACACAGTTACTGACCATCACATACAGAGAGTATAACACCCTGCACCCAGTTACTGACCATCACATATAGAGAGTATAACACCCAGCACCCAGTTACTGACCATCACATACAGAGAGTATAACACCCTGCACCCAGTTACTGACCATCACATACAGAGAGTATAACACCCAGCACCCAGTTACTGACCATCACATACAGAGAGTATAACACCCAGCACACAGTTACTGACCATTACATACAGAGATTATAACACCCTGCACCCAGTTACTGACCATCACATACAGAGAGTATAACACCCAGCACCCAGTTACTGACCGTGACATACAGAGAGTATAACACCCAGCACCCAGTTACTGACCATCACATACAGAGAGTATAACACCCTGCACCCAGTTACTGACCATCACATACAGAGAGTATAACACCCTGCAACCAGTTACTGACCATCACATACAGAGAGTATATCACCCTGCACCCAGTTACTGACCATCACATTCAGAGAGTATAACACCCAGCACCCAGTTACTGACCATCACACACAGAGAGTATAACACCCAGCACCCAGTTACTGACCATCACATACAGAGAGTATATCACCCAGCACCCAGTTACTGACCATCACACACAGAGAGTATAACACCCAGCACCCAGTTACTGACCATCACATACAGAGAGTATATCACCCAGCACCCAGTTACTGACCATCACATACAGAGAGTATAACACCCAGCACCCAGTTACTGACCATCACATACAGAGAGTATAACACCCTGCACCCAGTTACTGACCATCACATACAGAGAGTATATCACCCAGCACCCAGTTACTGACCATCACATACAGAGAGTATAACACCCTGCACCCTGTTACTGACCATCACATACAGAGAGTATAACACCCTGCACCCAGTTACTGACCATCACATTCAGAGAGTATAACACCCAGCACCCCGTTACTGACCATCACATACAGAGAGTATAACACCCAGCACCCAGTTACTGACCATCACATACAGAGAGTATAACACCCAGCACCCAGTTACTGACCATCACATACAGAGAGTATATCACCCTGCACCCAGTTACTGACCATCACATTCAGAGAGTATAACACCCAGCACCCCGTTACTGACCATCACATACAGAGAGTATAACACCCAGCACCCCGTTACTGACCATCACATACAGAGAGTATATCACCCAGCACCCAGTTACTGACCATCACACACAGAGAGTATAACACCCAGCACCCAGTTACTGACCATCACATACAGAGAGTATAACACCCAGCACCCAGTTACTGACCATCACATACAGAGAGTATAACACCCAGCACCCAGTTACTGACCATCACATACAGAGATTATAACACCCAGCACCCAGTTACTGACCATCACATACAGAGAGTATAACACCCAGCACCCCGTTACTGACCATCACATACAGAGAGTATAACACCCAGCACCCAGTTACTGACCATCACATACAGAGAGTATAACACCCAGCACCCAGTTACTGACCATCACATACAGAGAGTATAACACCCAGCACCCAGTTACTGACCATCACATACAAAGAGTATAACACCCAGCACCCAGTTACTGACCATCACACACAGAGAGTATAACACCCAGCACCCAGTTACTGACCATCACATACAGAGAGTATAACACCCAGCACCCAGTTACTGACCATCACACACAGAGAGTATAACACCCAGCACCCAGTTACTGACCATCACATACAGAGAGTATATCACCCAGCACCCAGTTACTGACCATCACACACAGAGAGTATAACACCCAGCACCCAGTTACTGACCATCACATACAGAGAGTATATCACCCAGCACCCAGTTTCTGACCATCACATACAGAGAGTATAACACCCAGCACCCCGTTACTGACCATCACATACAGAGAGTATAACACCCTGCACCCAGTTACTGACCATCACATACAGAGAGTATATCACCCAGCACCCAGTTACTGACCATCACATACAGAGAGTATAACACCCTGCACCCTGTTACTGACCATCACATACAGAGAGTATATCACCCTGCACCCAGTTACTGACCATCACATTCAGAGAGTATAACACCCAGCACCCCGTTACTGACCATCACATACAGAGAGTATAACACCCAGCACCCAGTTACTGACCATCACATACAGAGAGTATAACACCCAGCACCCAGTTACTGACCATCACATACAGAGAGTATATCACCCTGCACCCAGTTACTGACCATCACATTCAGAGAGTATAACACCCAGCACCCCGTTACTGACCATCACATACAGAGAGTATAACACCCAGCACCCCGTTACTGACCATCACATACAGAGAGTATAACACCCAGCACCCAGTTACTGACCATCACATACAGAGAGTATAACACCCAGCACCCAGTTACTGACCATCACATACAGAGATTATAACACCCAGCACCCAGTTACTGACCATCACATACAGAGAGTATAACACCCAGCACCCCGTTACTGACCATCACATACAGAGAGTATAACACCCAGCACCCAGTTACTGACCATCACATACAGAGAGTATAACACCCAGCACCCAGTTACTGACCATCACATACAGAGAGTATAACACCCAGCACCCAGTTACTGACCATCACATACAAAGAGTATAACACCCAGCACCAAGTTACTGACCATCACATACAGAGAGTATAACACCCTGCACCCAGCTACTGACCATCACATTCAGAGAGTATAACACCCTGCACCCAGTTACTGACCATCACATACAGAGAGTATAACACCCAGCACCCAGTTACTGACCATCACATACAGAGAGTATAACACCCAGCACCCAGTTACTGACCATCACATACAGAGAGTATAACACCCAGCACCCAGTTACTGACCATCACATACAGAGAGTATAACACCCAGCACCCAGTTACTGACCATCAAAAACAGAGAGTATAACACCCAGCACCCAGTTACTGACCGTGACATACAGAGAGTATAACACCCAGCACCCAATTACTGACCATCACATCCAGAGAGTATAACACCCAGCACCCAGTTACTGACCATGACATACAGAGAGTATAACACCCAGCACCCAGTTACTGACCATCACATACAGAGAGTATAACACCCAGCACCCAGTTACTGACCATCAAAAACAGAGAGTATAACACCCAGCACCCAGTTACTGACCATCACATACAGAGAGTATAACACCCAGCACCCAGTTACTGACCATCACATACAGAGAGTATAACACCCAGCACCCAGTTACTGACCATCAAAAACAGAGAGTATAACATCCTGCACCCAGTTATTGACCATCACATACAGAGAGTATAACACCCAGCACCCAGTTACTGACCATCACATACAGAGAGTATAACACCCAGCACCCAGTTACTGACCATCACATACAGAGTGTATAACACCCAGCACCCAGTTACTGACCATCACATACAGAGAGTATAACACCCAGCACCCAGTTACTGACCGTGACATACAGAGAGTATAACACCCAGCACCCAGTTATTGACCATCACATACAGAGAGTATAACACCCAGCACCCAGTTACTGAAAATCACATCCAGAGAGTATAACACCCAGCACCCAGTTACTGACCATGACATACAGAGAGTATAACACCCAGCACCCAGTTACTGACCTTCACATACAGAGAGTATAACACCCAGCACCCAGTTACTGACCATCACATCCAGAGAGTATAACACCCAGCACCCAGTTACTGACCATGACATACAGAGAGTATAACACCCAGCACCCAGTTACTGACCATCACATACAGAGAGTATAACACCCAGCACCCAGTTACTGACCATGACATACAGAGAGTATAACACCCAGCACCCAGTTACTGACCATCACATACAGAGAGTATAACACCCAGCACACAGTTACTGACCATCAAAATCAGAGAGTATAACACCCAGCACCCAGTTACTGACCATCACATACAGAGAGTATAACACCCAGCACCCAGTTACTGACCATCACATACAGAGAGTATAACACCCAGCACCCAGTTACTGACCATCACATCCAGAGAGTATAACACCCAGCACACAGTTACTGACCATCACATACAGAGAGTATAACACCCAGCACACAGTTACTGACCATTACATACAGAGATTATAACACCCTGCACCCAGTTACTGACCATCACATACAGAGAGTATAACACCCAGCACCCAGTTACTGACCGTGACATACAGAGAGTATAACACCCAGCACCCAGTTACTGACCATCAAAAACAGAGAGTATAACATCCTGCACCCAGTTATTGACCATCACATACAGAGAGTATAACACCCAGCACCCAGTTACTGACCATCACATCCAGAGAGGATAACACCCTGCACCCAGTTACTGACCATGACATACAGAGAGTATAACACCCAGCACCCAGTTACTGACCATCACATACAGAGAGTATAACACCCAGCACCCCGTTACTGACCATCACATACAGAGAGTATAACACCCAGCACCCAGTTACTGACCATCAAAAACAGAGAGTATAACACCCAGCACCCAGTTACTGACCATCACATACAGAGAGTATAACACCCAGCACCCGGTTACTGACCATCACATACAGAGAGTATAACACCCAGCACCCAGTTACTGACCATCAAAAACAGAGAGTATAACATCCTGCACCCAGGTATTGACCATCACATACAGAGAGTATAACACCCAGCACCCAGTTACTGACCATCACATACAGAGAGTATAACACCCAGCACCCAGTTACTGACCATCACATACAGAGAGTATAACACCCAGCACCCAGTTACTGACCGTGACATACAGAGAGTATAACACCCAGCACCCAGTTACTGACCATCACATACAGAGAGTATAACACCCAGCACCCAGTTATTGACCATCACATACAGAGAGTATAACACCCAGCACCCAGTTACTGACCATCACATACAGAGAGTATAACACCCAGCACCCAGTTATTGACCATCACATACAGAGAGTATAACACCCAGCACCCAGTTACTGACCATCACATACAGAGAGTATAACATTCTGCACCCAGTTATTGACCATCACATACAGAGTGTATAACACCCAGCACCCAGTTACTGAACTTCACATACAGAGAGTATAACACCCAGCACCCAGTTACTGACCATCACATCCAGAGAGTATAACACCCAGCACCCAGTTACTGACCATCAAAAACAGAGAGTATAACACCCAGCACCCAGTTACTGACCATCACATACAGAGAGTATAACACCCAGCACCCAGTTACTGACCATCACATACAGAGAGTATAACACCCAGCACCCAGTTATTGACCATCACATACAGAGAGTATAACACCCAGCACCCAGTTACTGACCATCACATACAGAGAGTATAACACCCAGCACCCAGTTACTGACCATCACATACAGAGAGTATTTCACCCTGCACCCAGTTACTGACCATCACATTCAGAGAGTATAACACCCAGCACCCAGTTACTGACCATCAAAAACAGAGAGTATAACACCCAGTACCCAGTTACTGACCATCACATACAGAGAGTATAACACCCAGCAACCAGTTACTGACCATCACATACAGAGAGTATAACACCCAGCACCCAGTTACTGACCGTGACATACAGAGAGTATAACACCCAGCACCCAGTTGCTGACCATCACATACAGAGAGTATAACACCCTGCACCCAGTTACTGACCGTGACATACAGAGAGTATAACACCCAGCACCCAGTTGCTGACCATCACATACAGAGAGTATAACACCCAGCACCCAGTTACTGACCGTGACATACAGAGAGTATAACACCCAGCACCCAGTTGCTGACCATCACATACAGAGAGTATAACACCCTGCACCCAGTTACTGACCATCACATATAGAGAGTATAACACCCAGCACCCAGTTACTGACCATCACATACAGAGAGTATAACACCCTGCACCCAGTTACTGACCATCACATACAGAGAGTATAACACCCAGCACCCAGTCACTGACCATCACATACAGAGAGTATAACACCCAGCACACAGTTACTGACCATCACATACAGAGAGTATAACACCCAGCACCCAGTCACTGACCATCACATACAGAGAGTATAACACCCTGCACCCAGTTACTGACCATCACATACAGAGAGTATAACACCCAGCACCCAGTCACTGACCATCACATACAGAGAGTATAACACCCAGCACACAGTTACTGACCATCACATACAGAGAGTATAACACCCTGCACCCAGTTACTGACCATCACATATAGAGAGTATAACACCCAGCACCCAGTTACTGACCATCACATACAGAGAGTATAACACCCTGCACCCAGTTACTGACCATCACATACAGAGAGTATAACACCCAGCACCCAGTTACTGACCATCACATACAGAGAGTATAACACCCAGCACACAGTTACTGACCATTACATACAGAGATTATAACACCCTGCACCCAGTTACTGACCATCACATACAGAGAGTATAACACCCAGCACCCAGTTACTGACCGTGACATACAGAGAGTATAACACCCAGCACCCAGTTACTGACCATCACATACAGAGAGTATAACACCCTGCACCCAGTTACTGACCATCACATACAGAGAGTATAACACCCTGCAACCAGTTACTGACCATCACATACAGAGAGTATATCACCCTGCACCCAGTTACTGACCATCACATTCAGAGAGTATAACACCCAGCACCCAGTTACTGACCATCACACACAGAGAGTATAACACCCAGCACCCAGTTACTGACCATCACATACAGAGAGTATATCACCCAGCACCCAGTTACTGACCATCACACACAGAGAGTATAACACCCAGCACCCAGTTACTGACCATCACATACAGAGAGTATATCACCCAGCACCCAGTTACTGACCATCACACACAGAGAGTATAACACCCAGCACCCAGTTACTGACCATCACATACAGAGAGTATATCACCCAGCACCCAGTTACTGACCATCACATACAGAGAGTATAACACCCAGCACCCGGTTACTGACCATCACATACAGAGAGTATATCACCCAGCACCCAGTTACTGACCATCACATACAGAGAGTATAACACCCTGCACCCAGTTACTGACCATCACATACAGAGAGTATATCACCCAGCACCCAGTTACTGACCATCACATACAGAGAGTATAACACCCTGCACCCTGTTACTGACCATCACATACAGAGAGTATATCACCCTGCACCCAGTTACTGACCATCACATTCAGAGAGTATAACACCCAGCACCCCGTTACTGACCATCACATACAGAGAGTATAACACCCAGCACCCAGTTACTGACCATCACATACAGAGAGTATAACACCCAGCACCCAGTTACTGACCATCACATACAGAGAGTATATCACCCTGCACCCAGTTACTGACCATCACATTCAGAGAGTATAACACCCAGCACCCCGTTACTGACCATCACATACAGAGAGTATAACACCCAGCACCCCGTTACTGACCATCACATACAGAGAGTATATCACCCAGCACCCAGTTACTGACCATCACACACAGAGAGTATAACACCCAGCACCCAGTTACTGACCATCACATACAGAGAGTATAACACCCAGCACCCAGTTACTGACCATCACATACAGAGAGTATAACACCCAGCACCCAGTTACTGACCATCACATACAGAGATTATAACACCCAGCACCCAGTTACTGACCATCACATACAGAGAGTATAACACCCAGCACCCCGTTACTGACCATCACATACAGAGAGTATAACACCCAGCACCCAGTTACTGACCATCACATACAGAGAGTATAACACCCAGCACCCAGTTACTGACCATCACATACAGAGAGTATAACACCCAGCACCCAGTTACTGACCATCACATACAAAGAGTATAACACCCAGCACCCAGTTACTGACCATCACACACAGAGAGTATAACACCCAGCACCCAGTTACTGACCATCACATACAGAGAGTATAACACCCAGCACCCAGTTACTGACCATCACACACAGAGAGTATAACACCCAGCACCCAGTTACTGACCATCACATACAGAGAGTATATCACCCAGCACCCAGTTACTGACCATCACACACAGAGAGTATAACACCCAGCACCCAGTTACTGACCATCACATACAGAGAGTATATCACCCAGCACCCAGTTTCTGACCATCACATACAGAGAGTATAACACCCAGCACCCCGTTACTGACCATCACATACAGAGAGTATAACACCCTGCACCCAGTTACTGACCATCACATACAGAGAGTATATCACCCAGCACCCAGTTACTGACCATCACATACAGAGAGTATAACACCCTGCACCCTGTTACTGACCATCACATACAGAGAGTATATCACCCTGCACCCAGTTACTGACCATCACATTCAGAGAGTATAACACCCAGCACCCCGTTACTGACCATCACATACAGAGAGTATAACACCCAGCACCCAGTTACTGACCATCACATACAGAGAGTATAACACCCAGCACCCAGTTACTGACCATCACATACAGAGAGTATATCACCCTGCACCCAGTTACTGACCATCACATTCAGAGAGTATAACACCCAGCACCCCGTTACTGACCATCACATACAGAGAGTATAACACCCAGCACCCCGTTACTGACCATCACATACAGAGAGTATAACACCCAGCACCCAGTTACTGACCATCACATACAGAGAGTATAACACCCAGCACCCAGTTACTGACCATCACATACAGAGATTATAACACCCAGCACCCAGTTACTGACCATCACATACAGAGAGTATAACACCCAGCACCCCGTTACTGACCATCACATACAGAGAGTATAACACCCAGCACCCAGTTACTGACCATCACATACAGAGAGTATAACACCCAGCACCCAGTTACTGACCATCACATACAGAGAGTATAACACCCAGCACCCAGTTACTGACCATCACATACAAAGAGTATAACACCCAGCACCAAGTTACTGACCATCACATACAGAGAGTATAACACCCTGCACCCAGCTACTGACCATCACATTCAGAGAGTATAACACCCTGCACCCAGTTACTGACCATCACATACAGAGAGTATAACACCCAGCACCCAGTTACTGACCATCACATACAGAGAGTATAACACCCAGCACCCAGTTACTGACCATCACATACAGAGAGTATAACACCCAGCACCCAGTTACTGACCATCACATACAGAGAGTATAACACCCAGCACCCAGTTACTGACCATCAAAAACAGAGAGTATAACACCCAGCACCCAGTTACTGACCGTGACATACAGAGAGTATAACACCCAGCACCCAATTACTGACCATCACATCCAGAGAGTATAACACCCAGCACCCAGTTACTGACCATGACATACAGAGAGTATAACACCCAGCACCCAGTTACTGACCATCACATACAGAGAGTATAACACCCAGCACCCAGTTACTGACCATCAAAAACAGAGAGTATAACACCCAGCACCCAGTTACTGACCATCACATACAGAGAGTATAACACCCAGCACCCAGTTACTGACCATCACATACAGAGAGTATAACACCCAGCACCCAGTTACTGACCATCAAAAACAGAGAGTATAACATCCTGCACCCAGTTATTGACCATCACATACAGAGAGTATAACACCCAGCACCCAGTTACTGACCATCACATACAGAGAGTATAACACCCAGCACCCAGTTACTGACCATCACATACAGAGTGTATAACACCCAGCACCCAGTTACTGACCATCACATACAGAGAGTATAACACCCAGCACCCAGTTACTGACCGTGACATACAGAGAGTATAACACCCAGCACCCAGTTATTGACCATCACATACAGAGAGTATAACACCCAGCACCCAGTTACTGACCATCACATCCAGAGAGTATAACACCCAGCACCCAGTTACTGACCATGACATACAGAGAGTATAACACCCAGCACCCAGTTACTGACCTTCACATACAGAGAGTATAACACCCAGCACCCAGTTACTGACCATCACATCCAGAGAGTATAACACCCAGCACCCAGTTACTGACCATGACATACAGAGAGTATAACACCCAGCACCCAGTTACTGACCATCACATACAGAGAGTATAACACCCAGCACCCAGTTACTGACCATGACATACAGAGAGTATAACACCCAGCACCCAGTTACTGACCATCACATACAGAGAGTATAACACCCAGCACACAGTTACTGACCATCAAAATCAGAGAGTATAACACCCAGCACCCAGTTACTGACCATCACATACAGAGAGTATAACACCCAGCACCCAGTTACTGACCATCACATACAGAGAGTATAACACCCAGCACCCAGTTACTGACCATCACATCCAGAGAGTATAACACCCAGCACACAGTTACTGACCATCACATACAGAGAGTATAACACCCAGCACACAGTTACTGACCATTACATACAGAGATTATAACACCCTGCACCCAGTTACTGACCATCACATACAGAGAGTATAACACCCAGCACCCAGTTACTGACCGTGACATACAGAGAGTATAACACCCAGCACCCAGTTACTGACCATCACATACAGAGAGTATAACACCCTGCACCCAGTTACTGACCATCACATACAGAGAGTATAACACCCTGCAACCAGTTACTGACCATCACATACAGAGAGTATATCACCCTGCACCCAGTTACTGACCATCACATTCAGAGAGTATAACACCCAGCACCCAGTTACTGACCATCACACACAGAGAGTATAACACCCAGCACCCAGTTACTGACCATCACATACAGAGAGTATATCACCCAGCACCCAGTTACTGACCATCACACACAGAGAGTATAACACCCAGCACCCAGTTACTGACCATCACATACAGAGAGTATATCACCCAGCACCCAGTTACTGACCATCACATGCAGAGAGTATAACACCCAGCACCCAGTTACTGACCATCACATACAGAGAGTATAACACCCTGCACCCAGTTACTGACCATCACATACAGAGAGTATATCACCCAGCACCCAGTTACTGACCATCACATACAGAGAGTATAACACCCTGCACCCTGTTACTGACCATCACATACAGAGAGTATATCACCCTGCACCCAGTTACTGACCATCACATTCAGAGAGTATAACACCCAGCACCCCGTTACTGACCATCACATACAGAGAGTATAACACCCAGCACCCAGTTACTGACCATCACATACAGAGAGTATAACACCCAGCACCCAGTTACTGACCATCACATACAGAGAGTATAACACCCAGCACCCAGTTACTGACCATCACATACAGAGATTATAACACCCAGCACCCAGTTACTGACCATCACATACAGAGAGTATAACACCCAGCACCCCGTTACTGACCATCACATACAGAGAGTATAACACCCAGCACCCAGTTACTGACCATCACATACAGAGAGTATAACACCCAGCACCCAGTTACTGACCATCACATACAGAGAGTATAACACCCAGCACCCAGTTACTGACCATCACATACAAAGAGTATAACACCCAGCACCAAGTTACTGACCATCACATACAGAGAGTATAACACCCTGCACCAGGTTACTGACCATCACATTCAGAGAGTATAACACCCTGCACCCAGTTACTGACCATCACATACAGAGAGTATAACACCCAGCACCCAGTTACTGACCATCACATACAGAGAGTATAACACCCAGCACCCAGTTACTGACCATCACATACAGAGAGTATAACACCCAGCACCCAGTTACTGACCATCACATACAGAGAGTATAACACCCAGCACCCAGTTACTGACCATCAAAAACAGAGAGTATAACACCCAGCACCCAGTTACTGACCGTGACATACAGAGAGTACAACACCCAGAACCCAGTTACTGACCATCACATACAGAGAGTATAACACCCAGCACCCAATTACTGACCATCACATCCAGAGAGTATAACACCCAGCACCCAGTTACTGACCATGACATACAGAGAGTATAACACCCAGCACCCAGTTACTGACCATCACATACAGAGAGTATAACACCCAGCACCCAGTTACTGACCATCAAAAACAGAGAGTATAACACCCAGCACCCAGTTACTGACCATCACATACAGAGAGTATAACACCCAGCACCCAGTTACTGACCATCACATACAGAGAGTATAACACCCAGCACCCAGTTACTGACCATCAAAAACAGAGAGTATAACATCCTGCACCCAGTTATTGACCATCACATACAGAGAGTATAACACCCAGCACCCAGTTACTGACCATCACATCCAGAGAGGATAACACCCTGCACCCAGTTACTGACCATGACATACAGAGAGTATAACACCCAGCACCCAGTTACTGACCATCACATACAGAGAGTATAACACCCAGCACCCAGTTACTGACCATGACATACAGAGAGTATAACACCCAGCACCCAGTTACTGACCATCACATACAGAGAGTATAACACCCAGCACCCAGTTACTGACCATCACATACAGAGAGTATAACACCCAGCACCCAGTTACTGACCATCACATACAGAGAGTATAACACCCAGCACCCAGTTACTGACCGTGACATACAGAGAGTATAACACCCAGCACCCAGTTACTGACCATCACATACAGAGAGTATAACACCCAGCACACAGTTACTGACCATCAAAATCAGAGAGTATAACACCCAGCACCCAGTTACTGACCATCACATACAGAGAGTATAACACCCAGCACCCAGTTACTGACCATCACATACAGAGAGTATAACACCCAGCACCCAGTTACTGACCATCACATCCAGAGAGTATAACACCCAGCACACAGTTACTGACCATCAAAAACAGAGAGTATAACACCCAGCACCCAGTTACTGACCATCACATACAGAGAGTATAACACCCAGCACCCAGTTACTGACCATCACATACAGAGAGTATAACACCCAGCACCCAGTTACTGACCATCACATACAGAGAGTATAACACCCAGCACCCAGTTACTGACCATCACATACAGAGAGTATAACACCCAGCACCCAGTTATTGACCATCACATCCAGAGAGTATAACACCCAGCACACAGTTACTGACCATCACATACAGAGAGTATAACACCCAGCACCCAGTTACTGACCATCAAAAACAGAGAGTATAACACCCAGCACCCAGTTACTGACCATCACATACAGAGAGTATAACACCCAGCACCCAGTTACTGACCATCACATACAGAGAGTATAACACCCAGCACCCAGTTACTGACCATCAAAAACAGAGAGTATAACATCCTGCACCCAGTTATTGACCATCACATACAGAGAGTATAACACCCAGCACCCAGTTACTGACCATCACATCCAGAGAGGATAACACCCTGCACCCAGTTACTGACCATGACATACAGAGAGTATAACACCCAGCACCCAGTTACTGACCATCACATACAGAGAGTATAACACCCAGCACCCAGTTACTGACCATGACATACAGAGAGTATAACACCCAGCACCCAGTTACTGACCATCACATACAGAGAGTATAACACCCAGCACCCAGTTACTGACCATCACATACAGAGAGTATAACACCCAGCACCCAGTTACTGACCATCACATACAGAGAGTATAACACCCAGCACCCAGTTACTGACCGTGACATACAGAGAGTATAACACCCAGCACCCAGTTACTGACCATCACATACAGAGAGTATAACACCCAGCACACAGTTACTGACCATCAAAATCAGAGAGTATAACACCCAGCACCCAGTTACTGACCATCACATACAGAGAGTATAACACCCAGCACCCAGTTACTGACCATCACATACAGAGAGTATAACACCCAGCACCCAGTTACTGACCATCACATCCAGAGAGTATAACACCCAGCACACAGTTACTGACCATCAAAAACAGAGAGTATAACACCCAGCACCCAGTTACTGACCATCACATACAGAGAGTATAACACCCAGCACCCAGTTACTGACCATCACATACAGAGAGTATAACACCCAGCACCCAGTTACTGACCATCACATACAGAGAGTATAACACCCAGCACCCAGTTACTGACCATCACATACAGAGAGTATATCACCCTGCACCCAGTTACTGACCATCACATTCAGAGAGTATAACACCCAGCACCCAGTTACTGACCATCAAAAACAGAGAGTATAACACCCAGCACCCAGTTACTGACCATCACATACAGAGAGTATAACACCCAGCACCCAGTTACTGACCATCACATACAGAGAGTATAACACCCAGCACCCAGTTATTGACCATCACATACAGAGAGTATAACATCCTGCACCCAGTTATTGACCATCACATACAGAGAGTATAACACCCAGCACCCAGTTACTGACCATCACATACAGAGAGTATAACGCCCAGCACCCAGTTACTGACCATGACATACAGAGAGTATAACACCCAGCACCCAGTTACTGACCATCACATACAGAGAGTATAACACCCAGCACCCAGTTACTGACCATCACATACAGAGAGTATAACACCCAGCACCCAGTTACTGACCATCACATACAGAGAGTATAACATCCTGCACCCAGTTATTGACCATCACATACAGAGAGTATAACACCCAGCACCCAGTTACTGACCATCACATACAGAGAGTATAACACCCAGCACCCAGTTACTGACCATCAAAAACAGAGAGTATAACACCCAGCACCCAGTTACTGACCATGACATACAGAGAGTATAACACCCAGCACCCAGTTACTGACCATGACATACAGAGAGTATAACACCCAGCACCCAGTTATTGACCATCACATACAGAGAGTATAACACCCAGCACCCAGTTATTGACCATCAAAAAAGGAGAGTATAACACCCAGCACCCAGTTACTGACCATCACATCCAGAGAGTATAACACCCAGCACCCAGTTACTTACCATCACATACAGAGAGTATAACACCCAGCACCCAGTTACTGACCATCACATACAGAGAGTATAACACCCAGCACCCAGTTATTGACCATCAAAAAAGGAGAGTATAACACCCAGCACCCAGTTACTGACCATCACATCCAGAGAGTATAACACCCAGCACCCAGTTACTGACCATGACATCCAGAGAGTATAACACCCAGCACCCAGTTACTGACCATGACATACAGAGAGTATAACACCCAGCACCCAGTTATTGACCATCACATACAGAGAGTATAACACCCAGCACCCAGTTATTGACCATCAAAAAAGGAGAGTATAACACCCAGCACCCAGTTACTGACCATCACATCCAGAGAGTATAACACCCAGCACCCAGTTACTTACCATCACATACAGAGAGTATAACACCCAGCACCCAGTTACTGACCATCAAAAAAGGAGAGTATAACACCCAGCACCCAGTTACTGACCATCACATACAGAGAGTATAACACCCAGCACCCAGTTACTGACCATCACATACAGAGAGTCTAACACCCAGCACCCAGTTATTGACCATCACATACAGAGAGTATAACACCCAGCACCCAGTTACTGACCGTGACATACAGAGAGTATAACACCCTGCACCCAGTTACTGACCGTGACATACAGAGTATAACACGCTGCACCCAGTTACTGACCGTGACATACAGAGAGTATAACACCCTGCACCCAGTTACTGACCGTGACATACAGAGAGTATAACACCCAGCACCCAGTTACTGACCATCAAAAACAGAGAGTATAACACCCAGCACCCAGTTACTGACCATCACATACAGAGAGTATAACACCCAGCACCCAGTTACTGACCATCACATACAGAGAGTATAACACCCAGCACCCAGTTACTGACCATCACATACAGAAAGTATAACACCCAGCACCCAGTTACTGACCATCACATTCAGAGAGTATAACACCCAGCACCCAGTTACTGTCCATCACATACAGAGAGTATAACACCCAGCACCCAGTTACTGACCATCACATGCACAAAGTATAACACCCAGCACCCAGTTACTGACCATCACATACAGAAAGTATAACACCCAGCACCCAGTTACTGACCATCACATTCAGAGAGTATAACACCCAGCACCCAGTTACTGTCCATCACATACAGAGAGTATAACACCCAGCACCCAGTTACTGACCATCACATGCACAAAGTATAACACCCAGCACCCAGTTACTGACCATCACATACAGAGAGTATAACACCCAGCACCCAGTTACTGACCATCACATGCACAAAGTATAACACCCAGCACCCAGTTACTGACCATCACATACAGAGAGTATAACACCCAGCACCCAGTTACTGACCATCACATACAGAGAGTATATCACCCTGCACCCAGTTACTGACCATCACATACAGAGAGTATAACACCCAGCACCCAGTTACTGACCATCACATACAGAGAGTATAACACCCAGCACCCAGTTACTGACCATCACATACACAAAGTATAACACCCAGCACCCAGTTACTGACCATTACATACAGAGAGTATAACACCCAGCACCCAGTTACTGACCATCACATACAGAGACTATATCACCCAGCACCCAGTTACTGACCATCACATACAGAGAGTATAACACCCTGCACCCAGTTACTGACCATCACATACAGAGAGTATAACACCCTGCACCCAGTTACTGACCATCACATACAGAGAGTATATCACCCAGCACCCAGTTACTGACCATCACATTCAGAGAGTATAACACCCAGCACCCAGTTACTGACCATCACATTCAGAGAGTATAACACCCAGCACCCAGTTACTGACCATCACACACAGAGAGTATCACACCCAGCACCCGGTTACTGACCATCACACACAGAGAGTATAACACCCAGCACCCAGTTACTGACCATCACATACAGAGAGTATAACACCCTGCACCCAGTTACTGACCATCACATACAGAGAGTATATCACCCTGCACCCAGTTACTGACCATCACATTCAGAGAGTATAACACCCAGCACCCAGTTACTGACCATCACACATGAGAGTATAACACCCAGCACCCAGTTACTGACCATCACAAACAGAGAGTATAACACCCTGCACCCAGTTACTGACCATCACATACAGAGAGTATAACACCCTGCACCCAGTTACTGACCATCACATTCAGAGAGTATAACACCCAGCACCCAGTTACTGACCATCACATACAGAGATTATATCACCCAGCACCCAGTTACTGACCATCACATACAGAGATTATATCACCCTGCACCCAGTTACTGACCATCACATACAGAGAGTATAACACCCAGCACCCAGTTACTGACCATCACATACAGAGACTATATCACCCAGCACCCAGTTACTGACCATCACATACAGAGAGTATAACACCCTGCACCCAGTTACTGACCATCACATACAGAGAGTATATCACCCAGCACCCAGATACTGACCATCACATTCAGAGAGTATAACACCCAGCACCCAGTTACTGACCATCACATTCAGAGAGTATAACACCCAGCACCCAGTTACTGACCATCACACACAGAGAGTATAACACCCAGCACCCGGTTACTGACCATCACACACAGAGAGTATAACACCCAGCACCCAGTTACTGACCATCACATACAGAGAGTATATCACCCTGCACCCAGTTACTGACCATCACATTCAGAGAGTATAACACCCAGCACCCAGTTACTGACCATCACACATGAGAGTATAACAACCAGCACCCAGTTACTGACCATCACACACAGAGAGTATAACACCCTGCACCCAGTTACTGACCATCACATACAGAGAGTATAACACCCTGCACCCAGTTACTGACCATCACATTCAGAGAGTATAACACCCAGCACCCAGTTACTGACCATCACATACAGAGAGTATAACACCCTGCACCCAGTTACTGACCATCACATACAGAGAGAATAACACCCTGCACCCAGTTACTGACCATCACATACACAAAGTATAACACCCAGCACCCAGTTACTGACCATCACATACAGAGAGTATAACACCCAGCACCCAGTTACTGACCATCACATACAGAGAGTATAACACCCTGCACCCAGTTACTGACCATCACATACAGAGAGTATAACACCCTGCACCCAGTTACTGACCATCACATACAGAGAGTATAACACCCAGCACCCAGTTACTGACCATCACATACAGAGATTATATCACCCAGCACCCAGTTACTGACCATCACATACAGAGAGTATGACACCCAGCACCCAGTTACTGACCATCACATACACAAAGTATAACACCCAGCACCCAGTTACTGACCATTACATACAGAGAGTATAACACCCAGCACCCAGTTACTGACCATCACATACAGAGCGTATAACACCCAGCACCCAGTTACTGACCATCACATACAGAGAGTATAACACCCAGCACCCAGTTACTGACCATCACATACAGAGATTATATCACCCTGCACCCAGTTACTGACCATCACATACAGAGAGTATAACACCCAGCACCCAGTTACTGACCATCACATACAGAGATTATAACACCCTGCACCCAGTTACTGACCATCACATACAGAGATTATATCACCCTGCACCCAGTTACTGACCATCACATACAGAGAGTATAACACCCAGCACCCAGTTACTGACCATCACATACAGAGATTATATCACCCTGCACCCAGTTACTGACCATCACATACAGAGAGTATAACACCCAGCACCCAGTTACTGACCATCACAGACAGAGATTATAACACCCTGCACCCAGTTACTGACCATCACATACAGAGATTATATCACCCTGCACCCAGTTACTGACAATCACATACAGAGATTATATCACCCAGCACCCAGTTACTGACCATCACATACAGAGAGTATAACACCCTGCACCCAGTTACTGACCATCACATACAGAGAGTATAACACCCTGCACCCAGTTACTGACCATCACATACAGAGAGTATATCACCCTGCACCCTGTTACTGACCATCACATTCAGAGAGTATAACACCCAGCACCCAGTTACTGACCATCACACACAGAGAGTATAACACCCAGCACCCAGTTACTGACCATCACACACAGAGACTATAACACCCAGCACCCAGTTACTGACCATGACATACAGAGAGTATAACATCCAGCACCCAGTTACTGACCATCACATACAGAGAGTATAACACCCTGCACCCAGTTACTGACCATCACATACAGAGAGTATAACACCCTGCACCCAGTTACTGACCATCACATACAGAGAGTATAACACCCAGCACCCAGTTACTGACCATCAAAAACAGAGAGTATAACACCCAGCACCCAGTTACTGACCGTGACAGACAGAGAGTATAACACCCAGCACCCAGTTACTGACCATCACATACAGAGAGTATAACACCCAGCACCCAGTTACTGACCATCACATACAGAGAGTATAACACCCAGCACCCAGTTATTGACCATCACATACAGAGAGTATAACACCCAGCACCCAGTTACTGACCATCACATACAGAGAGTATAACACCCAGCACCCAGTTATTGACCATCACATACAGAGAGTATAACACCCTGCACCCAGTTACTGACCATCAAAAACAGAGAGTATAACACCCAGCACCCAGTTACTGACCGTCACATACAGAGAGTATAACACCCAGCACCCAGTTACTGACCATCACATACAGAGAGTATATCACCCTGCACCCAGTTACTGACCATCACATTCAGAGAGTATAGCACCCAGCACCCAGTTACTGACCATCACACATGAGAGTATAACAACCAGCACCCAGTTACTGACCATCACACACAGAGAGTATAACACCCTGCACCCAGTTACTGACCATCACATACAGAGAGTATAACACCCTGCACCCAGTTACTGACCATCACATTCAGAGAGTATAACACCCAGCACCCAGTTACTGACCATCACATACAGAGAGTATAACACCCTGCACCCAGTTACTGACCATCACATACAGAGAGAATAACACCCTGCACCCAGTTACTGACCATCACATTCAGAGAGTATAACACCCAGCACCCAGTTACTGACCATCACATACACAAAGTATAACACCCAGCACCCAGTTACTGACCATCACATACAGAGAGTATAACACCCAGCACCCAGTTACTGACCATCACATACAGAGAGTATAACACCCTGCACCCAGTTACTGACCATCACATACAGAGAGTATAACACCCTGCACCCAGTTACTGACCATCACATACAGAGAGTATAACACCCAGCACCCAGTTACTGACCATCACATACAGAGATTATATCACCCAGCACCCAGTTACTGACCATCACATACAGAGAGTATGACACCCAGCACCCAGTTACTGACCATCACATACACAAAGTATAACACCCAGCACCCAGTTACTGACCATTACATACAGAGAGTATAACACCCAGCACCCAGTTACTGACCATCACATACAGAGCGTATAACACCCAGCACCCAGTTACTGACCATCACATACAGAGAGTATAACACCCAGCACCCAGTTACTGACCATCACATACAGAGATTATATCACCCTGCACCCAGTTACTGACCATCACATACAGAGAGTATAACACCCAGCACCCAGTTACTGACCATCACATACAGAGATTATAACACCCTGCACCCAGTTACTGACCATCACATACAGAGATTATATCACCCTGCACCCAGTTACTGACCATCACATACAGAGAGTATAACACCCAGCACCCAGTTACTGACCATCACATACAGAGATTATATCACCCTGCACCCAGTTACTGACCATCACATACAGAGAGTATAACACCCAGCACCCAGTTACTGACCATCACAGACAGAGATTATAACACCCTGCACCCAGTTACTGACCATCACATACAGAGATTATATCACCCTGCACCCAGTTACTGACAATCACATACAGAGATTATATCACCCAGCACCCAGTTACTGACCATCACATACAGAGAGTATAACACCCTGCACCCAGTTACTGACCATCACATACAGAGAGTATAACACCCTGCACCCAGTTACTGACCATCACATACAGAGAGTATATCACCCTGCACCCTGTTACTGACCATCACATTCAGAGAGTATAACACCCAGCACCCAGTTACTGACCATCACACACAGAGAGTATAACACCCAGCACCCAGTTACTGACCATCACACACAGAGACTATAACACCCAGCACCCAGTTACTGACCATGACATACAGAGAGTATAACACCCAGCACCCAGTTACTGACCATCACATACAGAGAGTATAACACCCTGCACCCAGTTACTGACCATCACATACAGAGAGTATAACACCCTGCACCCAGTTACTGACCATCACATACAGAGAGTATAACACCCAGCACCCAGTTACTGACCATCAAAAACAGAGAGTATAACACCCAGCACCCAGTTACTGACCGTGACAGACAGAGAGTATAACACCCAGCACCCAGTTACTGACCATCACATACAGAGAGTATAACACCCAGCACCCAGTTACTGACCATCACATACAGAGAGTATAACACCCAGCACCCAGTTATTGACCATCACATACAGAGAGTATAACACCCAGCACCCAGTTACTGACCATCACATACAGAGAGTATAACACCCAGCACCCAGTTATTGACCATCACATACAGAGAGTATAACACCCTGCACCCAGTTACTGACCATCAAAAACAGAGAGTATAGCACCCAGCACCCAGTTACTGACCGTCACATACAGAAAGTATAACACCCAGCACCCAGTTACTGACCATCAAAAACAGAGAGTATAACATCCTGCACCCAGTTATTGACCATCACATACAGAGAGTATAACACCCAGCACCCAGTTACTGACCATCACATACAGAGAGTATAACACCCAGCACCCAGTTACTGACCATCACATACAGAGAGTATAACACCCAGCACCCAGTTACTGACCGTGACATACAGAGAGTATAACACCCAGCACCCAGTTATTGACCATTACATACAGAGAGTATAACACCCAGCACCCAGTTACTGACCATCACATACAGAGAGTATAACATCCTGCACCCAGTTATTGACCATCACATACAGAGAGTATAACACCCAGCACCCAGTTACTGACCATCACATACAGAGAGTATAACACCCAGCACCCAGTTACTGACCATCACATCCAGAGAGTATAACTCCCAGCAACCAGTTACTGACCATCAAAAACAGAGAGTATAACACCCAGCACCCAGTTACTGACCATCACATACAGAGAGTATAACACCCAGCACCCAGTTACTGACCATCACATACAGAGAGTATAACACCCAGCACCCAGTTACTGACCATCACATCCAGACAGTATAACACCCAGCACCCAGTTACTGACCATCAAAAACAGAGAGTATAACACCCAGCACCCAGTTACTGACCATCACATACAGAGAGTATAACACCCAGCACCCAGTTACTGACCATCACATACAGAGAGTATAACACCCAGCACCCAGTTATTGACCATCACATACAGAGAGTATAACACCCAGCACCCAGTTATTGACCATCACATACAGAGAGTATAACACCCAGCACCCAGTTACTGACCATCACATACAGAGAGTATATCACCCTGCACCCAGTTACTGACCATCACATTCAGAGAGTATAACACCCAGCACCCAGTTACTGACCATCAAAAACAGAGAGTATAACACCCAGCACCCAGTTACTGACCATCACGTACAGAGAGTATAACACCCAGCACCCAGTTACTGACCATCACATACAGAGAGTATAACACCCAGCACACAGTTATTGACCATCACATACAGAGAGTATAACATCCTGCACCCAGTTATTGACCATCACATACAGAGCGTATAACACCCAGCACCCAGTTACTGACCATCACATACAGAGAGTATAACACCCAGCACCCAGGTACTGACCATCACATCCAGAGAGTATAACACCCAGCACCCAGTTACTGACCATCAAAAACAGAGAGTATAACACCCAGCACCCAGTTATTGACCATCACATACAGAGAGTATAACATCCTGCACCCAGTTATTGACCATCACATACAGAGAGTATAACACCCAGCACCCAGTTACTGACCATCACATACAGAGAGTATAACACCCAGCACCCAGTTACTGACCATCACATCCAGAGAGTATAACACCCAGCACCCAGTTACTGACCATCAAAAACAGAGAGTATAACACCCAGCACCCAGTTACTGATCATCACATACAGAGAGTATAACACCCAGCACCCAGTTACTGACCATCACATACAGAGAGTATAACACCCAGCACCCAGTTACTGACCATCACATACAGAGAGTATAACACCCAGCACCGAGTTACTGACCATGACATACAGAGAGTATAACACCCAGCACCCAGTTATTGACCATCACATACAGAGAGTATAACACCCAGCACCCAGTTACTGACCATCAAAAAAGGAGAGTATAACACCCAGCACCCAGTTACTGACCATCACATACAGAGAGTATAACACCCAGCACCCAGTTACTGACCATCACATACAGAGAGTATAACACCCAGCACCCAGTTACTGACCGTGACATACAGAGAGTATAACACCCAGCACCCAGTTACTGACCATCAAAAAAGGAGAGTATAACACCCAGCACCCAGTTACTGACCATCACATACAGAGAGTATAACACCCAGCACCCAGTTACTGACCATCAAAAAAGGAGAGTATAACACCCAGCACCCAGTTACTGACCATCACATACAGAGAGTATAACACCCAGCACCCAGTTACTGACCATCACATACAGAGAGTATAACACCCAGCACCCAGTTACTGACCGTGACATACAGAGAGTATAACACCCTGCACCCAGTTACTGACCGTGACATACAGAGTATAACACCCTGCACCCAGTTACTGACCGTGACATACAGAGAGTATAACACCCTGCACCCAGTTACTGACCGTGACATACAGAGAGTATAACACCCAGCACCCAGTTACTGACCATCAAAAACAGAGAGTATAACACCCAGCACCCAGTTACTGACCATCACATACAGAGAGTATAACACCCAGCACCCAGTTACTGACCATCACATACAGAGAGTATAACACCCAGCACCCAGTTACTGACCATCACATACAGAAAGTATAACACCCAGCACCCAGTTACTGACCATCACATTCAGAGAGTATAACACCCAGCACCCAGTTACTGTCCATCACATACAGAGAGTATAACACCCAGCACCCAGTTACTGACCATCACATACACAAAGTATAACACCCAGCACCCAGTTACTGACCATCACATACAGAGAGTATAACACCCAGCACCCAGTTACTGACCATCACATACACAAAGAATAACACCCAGCACCCAGTTACTGACCATCACATACAGAGAGTATAACACCCAGCACCCAGTTACTGACCATCACATACACAAAGTATAACACCCAGCACCCAGTTACTGACCATTACATGCAGAGAGTATAACACCCAGCACCCAGTTACTGACCATCACATACAGAGAGTATAACACCCAGCACCCAGTTATTGACCATCACATACAGAGAGTATAACATCCTGCACCCAGTTATTGACCATCACATACAGAGATTATATCACCCTGCACCCAGTTACTGACCATCACATACAGAGAGTATAACACCCAGCACCCAGTTACTGACCATCACACACAGAGAGTATAACACCCAGCACCCAGTTACTGACCATCACACACAGAGACTATAACACCCAGCACCCAGTTACTGACCATCACATACAGAGAGTATGACACCCAGCACCCAGTTACTGACCATCACATACAGAGAGTATAACACCCTGCACCCAGTTACTGACCATCACATACAGAGAGTATAACACCCAGCACCCAGTTACTGACCATCACATACAGAGAGTATAACACCCAGCACCCAGTTACTGACCATCACATACAGAGAGTATAACACCCTGCACCCAGTTACTGACCATCACATACAGAGAGTATAACACCCTGCACCCAGTTACTGACCATCAAAAACAGAGAGTATAACACCCAGCACCCAGTTACTGCCCATCACATACAGAGAGTATAACACCCAGCACCCAGTAACTGACCATCACATACAGAGAGTACAACACCCAGCACCCAGTTACTGACCATCACATACCGAGAGTATAACACCCAGCACCCAGTTACTGACCGTCACATACAGAAGGTATAACACCCAGCACCCAGTTACTGACCATCAAAAACAGAGAGAATAACATCCTGCACCCAGTTATTGACCATCACATACAGAGCGTATAACACCCAGCACCCAGTTACTGACCATCACATACAGAGAGTATAACACCCAGCACCCAGTTACTGACCATCACATACAGAGAGTATAACACCCAGCACCCAGTTACTGACCGTGACATACAGAGAGTATAACACGCAGCACCCAGTTATTGACCATCACATACAGAGAGTATAACACCCAGCACCCAGTTACTGACCATCACATACAGAGAGTATAACATCCTGCACCCAGTTATTGACCATCACATACAGAGAGTATATCACCCTGCACCCAGTTACTGACCATCACATTCAGAGAGTATAACACCCAGCACCCAGTTACTGACCATCACATACAGAGAGTAAAACACCCAGCACCCAGTTAATGACCATCACATACAGAGAGTATAACACCCAGCACACAGTTACTGACCATCACATACAGAGAGTATAACACCCTGCACCCAGTTACTGACCATCACATACAGAGAGAATAACACCCTGCACCCAGTTACTGACCATCACATTCAGAGAGTATAACACCCAGCACCCAGTTACTGACCATCACATACACAAAGTATAACACCCAGCACCCAGTTACTGACCATCACATACAGAGAGTATAACACCCAGCACCCAGTTACTGACCATCACATACAGAGAGTATAACACCCTGCACCCAGTTACTGACCATCACATACAGAGAGTATAACACCCTGCACCCAGTTACTGACCATCACATACAGAGAGTATAACACCCAGCACCCAGTTACTGACCATCACATACAGAGATTATATCACCCAGCACCCAGTTACTGACCATCACATACAGAGAGTATGACACCCAGCACCCAGTTACTGACCATCACATACACAAAGTATAACACCCAGCACCCAGTTACTGACCATTACATACAGAGAGTATAACACCCAGCACCCAGTTACTGACCATCACATACAGAGCGTATAACACCCAGCACCCAGTTACTGACCATCACATACAGAGAGTATAACACCCAGCACCCAGTTACTGACCATCACATACAGAGATTATATCACCCTGCACCCAGTTACTGACCATCACATACAGAGAGTATAACACCCAGCACCCAGTTACTGACCATCACATACAGAGATTATAACACCCTGCACCCAGTTACTGACCATCACATACAGAGATTATATCACCCTGCACCCAGTTACTGACCATCACATACAGAGAGTATAACACCCAGCACCCAGTTACTGACCATCACATACAGAGATTATATCACCCTGCACCCAGTTACTGACCATCACATACAGAGAGTATAACACCCAGCACCCAGTTACTGACCATCACAGACAGAGATTATAACACCCTGCACCCAGTTACTGACCATCACATACAGAGATTATATCACCCAGCACCCAGTTACTGACAATCACATACAGAGATTATATCACCCAGCACCCAGTTACTGACCATCACATACAGAGAGTATAACACCCTGCACCCAGTTACTGACCATCACATACAGAGAGTATAACACCCTGCACCCAGTTACTGACCATCACATACAGAGAGTATATCACCCTGCACCCTGTTACTGACCATCACATTCAGAGAGTATAACACCCAGCACCCAGTTACTGACCATCACACACAGAGAGTATAACACCCAGCACCCAGTTACTGACCATCACATACAGAGATTATAACACCCTGCACCCAGTTACTGACCATCACATACAGAGATTATATCACCCTGCACCCAGTTACTGACCATCACATACAGAGAGTATAACACCCAGCACCCAGTTACTGACCATCACATACAGAGATTATATCACCCTGCACCCAGTTACTGACCATCACATACAGAGAGTATAACACCCAGCACCCAGTTACTGACCATCACAGACAGAGATTATAACACCCTGCACCCAGTTACTGACCATCACATACAGAGATTATATCACCCTGCACCCAGTTACTGACAATCACATACAGAGATTATATCACCCAGCACCCAGTTACTGACCATCACATACAGAGAGTATAACACTCTGCACCCAGTTACTGACCATCACATACAGAGAGTATAACACCCTGCACCCAGTTACTGACCATCACTTACAGAGAGTATATCACCCTGCACCCTGTTACTGACCATCACATTCAGAGAGTATAACACCCAGCACCCAGTTACTGACCATCACACACAGAGAGTATAACACCCAGCACCCAGTTACTGACCATCACACACAGAGACTATAACACCCAGCACCCAGTTACTGACCATGACATACAGAGAGTATAACACCCAGCACCCAGTTACTGACCATCACATACAGAGAGTATAACACCCTGCACCCAGTTACTGACCATCACATACAGAGAGTATAACACCCTGCACCCAGTTACTGACCATCACATACAGAGAGTGTAACACCCAGCACCCAGTTACTGACCATCAAAAACAGAGAGTATAACACCCAGCACCCAGTTACTGACCGTGACAGACAGAGAGTATAACACCCAGCACCCAGTTACTGACCATCACATACAGAGAGTATAACACCCAGCACCCAGTTATTGACCATCACATACAGAGAGTATAACACCCAGCACCCAGTTACTGACCATCACATACAGAGAGTATAACACCCAGCACCCAGTTATTGACCATCACATACAGAGAGTATAACACCCTGCACCCAGTTACTGACCATCAAAAACAGAGAGTATAACACCCAGCACCCAGTTACTGACCATCACATACAGAGAGTATAACACCCAGCACCCAGTTACTGACCGTCACATACAGAAAGTATAACACCCAGCACCCAGTTACTGACCATCAAAAACAGAGAGTATAACATCCTGCACCCAGTTATTGACCATCACATACAGAGAGTATAACACCCAGCACCCAGTTACTGACCATCACATACAGAGAGTATAACACCCAGCACCCAGTTACTGACCATCACATACAGAGAGTATAACACCCTGCACCCAGTTACTGACCATCACATACAGAGAGTATATCACCCTGCACCCTGTTACTGACCATCACATTCAGAGAGTATAACACCCAGCACCCAGTTACTGACCATCACACACAGAGAGTATAACACCCAGCACCCAGTTACTGACCATCACATACAGAGATTATAACACCCTGCACCCAGTTACTGACCATCACATACAGAGATTATATCACCCTGCACCCAGTTACTGACCATCACATACAGAGAGTATAACACCCAGCACCCAGTTACTGACCATCACATACAGAGATTATATCACCCTGCACCCAGTTACTGACCATCACATACAGAGAGTATAACACCCAGCACCCAGTTACTGACCATCACAGACAGAGATTATAACACCCTGCACCCAGTTACTGACCATCACATACAGAGATTATATCACCCTGCACCCAGTTACTGACAATCACATACAGAGATTATATCACCCAGCACCCAGTTACTGACCATCACATACAGAGAGTATAACACTCTGCACCCAGTTACTGACCATCACATACAGAGAGTATAACACCCTGCACCCAGTTACTGACCATCACATACAGAGAGTATATCACCCTGCACCCTGTTACTGACCATCACATTCAGAGAGTATAACACCCAGCACCCAGTTACTGACCATCACACACAGAGAGTATAACACCCAGCACCCAGTTACTGACCATCACACACAGAGACTATAACACCCAGCACCCAGTTACTGACCATGACATACAGAGAGTATAACACCCAGCACCCAGTTACTGACCATCACATACAGAGAGTATAACACCCTGCACCCAGTTACTGACCATCACATACAGAGAGTATAACACCCTGCACCCAGTTACTGACCATCACATACAGAGAGTATAACACCCAGCACCCAGTTACTGACCATCAAAAACAGAGAGTATAACACCCAGCACCCAGTTACTGACCGTGACAGACAGAGATTATAACACCCAGCACCCAGTTACTGACCATCACATACAGAGAGTATAACACCCAGCACCCAGTTATTGACCATCACATACAGAGAGTATAACACCCAGCACCCAGTTACTGACCATCACATACAGAGAGTATAACACCCAGCACCCAGTTATTGACCATCACATACAGAGAGTATAACACCCTGCACCCAGTTACTGACCATCAAAAACAGAGAGTATAACACCCAGCACCCAGTTACTGACCATCACATACAGAGAGTATAACACCCAGCACCCAGTTACTGACCGTCACATACAGAAAGTATAACACCAAGCACCCAGTTACTGACCATCAAAAACAGAGAGTATAACATCCTGCACCCAGTTATTGACCATCACATACAGAGAGTATAACACCCAGCACCCAGTTACTGACCATCACATACAGAGAGTATAACACCCAGCACCCAGTTACTGACCATCACATACAGAGAGTATAACACCCAGCACCCAGTTACTGACCGTGACATACAGAGAGTATAACACCCAGCACCCAGTTATTGACCATTACATACAGAGAGTATAACACCCAGCACCCAGTTACTGACCATCACATACAGAGAGTATAACATCCTGCACCCAGTTATTGACCATCACATACAGAGAGTATAACACCCAGCACCCAGTTACTGACCATCACATACAGAGAGTATAACACCCAGCTCCCAGTTACTGACCATCACATACAGAGAGTATAACACCCAGCACCCAGTTACTGACCATCACATACAGAGAGTATAACACCCAGCACCCAGTTACTGACCATCACATCCAGAGAGTATAACACCCAGCAACCAGTTACTGACCATCAAAAACAGAGAGTATAACACCCAGCACCCAGTGACTGACCATCACATACAGAGAGTATAACACCCAGCACCCAGTTACTGACCATCACATACAGAGAGTATAACACCCAGCACCCAGTTACTGACCATCACATACAGAGAGTATAACACCCAGCACCCAGTTACTGACCATCACATACAGAGAGTATAACACCCAGCACCCAGTTACTGACCATCACATACAGAGAGTATAACACCCAGCACCCAGTTACTGACCATCACATACAGAGAGTATAACACCCAGCACCCAGTTACTGACCATCACATCCAGAGAGTATAACACCCAGCACCCAGTTACTGACCATCAAAAACAGAGAGTATAACACCCAGCACCCAGTTACTGACCATCACATACAGAGAGTATAACACCCAGCACCCAGTTACTGACCATCACATACAGAGAGTATAACACCCAGCACCCAGTTATTGACCATCACATACAGAGAGTATAACACCCAGCACCCAGTTATTGACCATCACATACAGAGACTATAACATCCTGCACCCAGTTACTGACCATCACATACAGAGAGTATAACACCCAGCACCCAGTTACTGACCATCACATACAGAGAGTATAACACCCAGCACCCAGTTACTGACCATCACATACAGAGAGTATAACACCCAGCACCCAGTTATTGACCATCATATACAGAGAGTATAACACCCAGCACCCAGTTATTGACCATCACATACAGAGAGTATAACACCCAGCACCCAGTTACTGACCATCACATACAGAGAGTATATCACCCTGCACCCAGTTACTGACCATCACATTCAGAGAGTATAACACCCAGCACCCAGTTACTGACCATCAAAAACAGAGAGTATAACACCCAGCACCCAGTTACTGACCATCACGTACAGAGAGTATAACACCCAGCACCCAGTTACTGACCATCACATACAGAGAGTATAACACCCAGCACACAGTTACTGACCATCACATACAGAGAGTATAACACCCAGCACCCAGTTACTGACCATCACATACAGAGTGTATAACACCCAGCACCCAGTTACTGACCATCACATCCAGAGAGTATAACACCCAGCACCCAGTTACTGACCATCAAAAACAGAGAGTATAACACCCAGCACCCAGTTACTGACCATCACATACAGAGAGTATAACACCCAGCACCCAGTTACTGACCATCACATACAGAGAGTATAACACCCAGCACCCAGTTATTGACCATCACATACAGAGAGTATAACACCCAGCACCCAGTTATTGACCATCACATACAGAGAGTATAACATCCTGCACCCAGTTACTGACCATCACATACAGAGAGTATAACACCCAGCACCCAGTTACTGACCATCACATACAGAGAGTATAACACCCAGCACCCAGTTACTGACCATCACATACAGAGAGTATAACACCCAGCACCCAGTTATTGACCATCACATACAGAGAGTATAACACCCAGCACCCAGTTATTGACCATCACATACAGAGAGTATAACACCCAGCACCCAGTTACTGACCATCACATACAGAGAGTATATCACCCTGCACCCAGTTACTGACCATCACATTCAGAGAGTATAACACCCAGCACCCAGTTACTGACCATCAAAAACAGAGAGTATAACACCCAGCACCCAGTTACTGACCATCACGTACAGAGAGTATAACACCCAGCACCCAGTTACTGACCATCACATACAGAGAGTATAACACCCAGCACCCAGTTATTGACCATCACATACAGAGAGTATAACATCCTGCACCCAGTTATTGACCATCACATACAGAGAGTATAACACCCAGCACCCAGTTACTGACCATCACATACAGAGAGTATAACACCCAGCACCCAGTTACTGACCATCACATCCAGAGAGTATAACACCCAGCACCCAGTTACTGACCATCAAAAACAGAGAGTATAACACCCAGCACCCAGTTATTGACCATCACATACAGAGAGTATAACATCCTGCACCCAGTTATTGACCATCACATACAGAGAGTATAACACCCAGCACCCAGTTACTGACCATCACATACAGAGAGTATAACACCCAGCACCCAGTTACTGACCATCACATACAGAGAGTATAACACCCAGCACCCAGTTACTGACCATCAAAAACAGAGAGTATAACACCCAGCACCCAGTTACTGACCATCACATACAGAGAGTATAACACCCAGCACCGAGTTACTGACCATGACATACAGAGAGTATAACACCCAGCACCCAGTTACTGACCATCACATACAGAGAGTATAACACCCAGCACCCAGTTATTGACCATCACATACAGAGAGTATAACACCCAGCACCCAGTTACTGACCATCAAAAAAGGAGAGTATAACACCCAGCACCCAGTTACTGACCATCACATACAGAGAGTATAACACCCAGCACCCAGTTACTGACCATCACATACAGAGAGTATAACACCCAGCACCCAGTTACTGACCGTGACATACAGAGAGTATAACACCCAGCACCCAGTTACTGACCATGACATACAGAGAGTATAACATCCAGCACCCAGTTACTGACCATGTCATACAGAGAGTATAACACCCAGCACCCAGTTACTGACCGTGACATACAGAGAGTATAACACCCAGCACCCAGTTACTGACCATGACATACAGAGAGTATAACACCCTGCACCCAGTTACTGACCGTGACATACAGAGTATAACACCCTGCACCCAGTTACTGACCGTGACATACAGAGAGTATAACACCCAGCACCCAGTTACTGACCATGACATACAGAGAGTATAACACCCTGCACCCAGTTACTGACCGTGACATACAGAGTATAACACCCAGCACCCAGTTACTGACCATCAAAAACAGAGAGTATAACACCCAGCACCCAGTTACTGACCATCACATACAGAGAGTATAACACCCAGCACCCAGTTACTGACCATCACATACAGAGAGTATAACACCCAGCACCCAGTTACTGACCATCACATACAGAAAGTATAACACCCAGCACCCAGTTACTGACCATCACATTCAGAGAGTATAACACCCAGCACCCAGTTACTGACCATCACATACAGAGAGTATAACACCCAGCACCCAGTTATTGACCATCACATACAGAGAGTATAACATCCTGCACCCAGTTACTGACCATCACATACAGAGAGTATAACACCCAGCACCCAGTTACTGACCATCACATACAGAGAGTATAACACCCAGCACCCAGTTACTGACCATCACATACAGAGAGTATAACACCCAGCACCCAGTTATTGACCATCACATACAGAGAGTATAACACCCAGCACCCAGTTATTGACCATCACATACAGAGAGTATAACACCCAGCACCCAGTTACTGACCATCACATACAGAGAGTATATCACCCTGCACCCAGTTACTGACCATCACATTCAGAGAGTATAACACCCAGCACCCAGTTACTGACCATCAAAAACAGAGAGTATAACACCCAGCACCCAGTTACTGACCATCACGTACAGAGAGTATAACACCCAGCACCCAGTTACTGACCATCACATACAGAGAGTATAACACCCAGCACCCAGTTATTGACCATCACATACAGAGAGTATAACATCCTGCACCCAGTTATTGACCATCACATACAGAGAGTATAACACCCAGCACCCAGTTACTGACCATCACATACAGAGAGTATAACACCCAGCACCCTGTTACTGACCATCACATCCAGAGAGTATAACACCCAGCACCCAGTTACTGACCATCAAAAACAGAGAGTATAACACCCAGCACCCAGTTATTGACCATCACATACAGAGAGTATAACATCCTGCACCCAGTTATTGACCATCACATACAGAGAGTATAACACCCAGCACCCAGTTACTGACCATCACATACAGAGAGTATAACACCCAGCACCCAGTTACTGACCATCACATCCAGAGAGTATAACACCCAGCACCCAGTTACTGACCATCAAAAACAGAGAGTATAACACCCAGCACCCAGTTACTGACCATCACATACAGAGAGTATAACACCCAGCACCGAGTTACTGACCATGACATACAGAGAGTATAACACCCAGCACCCAGTTACTGACCATCACATACAGAGAGTATAACACCCAGCACCCAGTTATTGACCATCACATACAGAGAGTATAACACCCAGCACCCAGTTACTGACCATCAAAAAAGGAGAGTATAACACCCAGCACCCAGTTACTGACCATCACATACAGAGAGTATAACACCCAGCACCCAGTTACTGACCATCACATACAGAGAGTATAACACCCAGCACCCAGTTACTGACCGTGACATACAGAGAGTATAACACCCTGCACCCAGTTACTGACCGTGACATACAGAGTATAACACCCTGCACCCAGTTACTGACCGTGACATACAGAGAGTATAACACCCTGCACCCAGTTACTGACCGTGACATACAGAGAGTATAACACCCAGCACCCAGTTACTGACCATCAAAAACAGAGAGTATAACACCCAGCACCCAGTTACTGACCATCACATACAGAGAGTATAACACCCAGCACCCAGTTACTGACCATCACATACAGAGAGTATAACACCCAGCACCCAGTTACTGACCATCACATACAGAAAGTATAACACCCAGCACCCAGTTACTGACCATCACATTCAGAGAGTATAACACCCAGCACCCAGTTACTGTCCATCACATACAGAGAGTATAACACCCAGCACCCAGTTACTGACCATCACATACACAAAGTATAACATCCAGCACCCAGTTACTGACCATCACATACAGAGAGTATAACACCCAGCACCCAGTTACTGACCATCACATACACAAAGTATAACACCCAGCACCCAGTTACTGACCATCACATTCAGAGAGTATAACACCCAGCACCCAGTTACTGACCATCACATACAGAGAGTATAACACCCAGCACCCAGTTACTGACCATCACATACAGAGATTATATCACCCAGCACCCAGTTACTGACCATCACATACAGAGAGTATAACACCCAGCACCCAGTTACTGACCATCACATACACAAAGTATAACACCCAGCACCCAGTTACTGACCATTACATAGAGAGAGTATAACACCCAGCACCCAGTTACTGACCATCACATACAGAGAGTATAACACCCAGCACCCAGTTATTGACCATCACATACAGAGAGTATAACATCCTGCACCCAGTTATTGACCATCACATACAGAGATTATATCACCCTGCACCCAGTTACTGACCATCACATACAGAGAGTATAAGACGCAGCACCCAGTTACCGACCATCACACACAGAGAGTATAACACCCAGCACCCAGTTACTGACCATCACACACAGAGACTATAAAACCCAGCACCCAGTTACTGACCATCACATACAGAGAGTATGACACCCAGCACCCAGTTACTGACCATCACATACAGAGAGTATAACACCCTGCACCCAGTTACTGACCATCACATACAGAGAGTATAACACCCTGCACCCAGTTACTGACCATCACATACAGAGAGTATAACACCCAGCACCCAGTTACTGACCATCAAAAACAGAGAGTATAACACCCAGCACCCAGTTACTGACCATCACATACAGAGAGTATAACACCCAGCACCCAGTTACTGACCATCACATACAGAGAGTATAAAACCCAGCACCCAGTTACTGACCATCACATACAGAGAGTATAACACCCAGCACCCAGTTATTGACCATCACATACAGAGAGTATAACACCCAGCACCCAGTTACTGACCATCACATACAGAGAGTATAACACCCAGCACCCAGTTATTGACCATCACATACAGAGAGTATAACACCCAGCACCCAGTTACTGACCATCACATACAGAGAGTATAACACCCTGCACCCAGTTACTGACCATCAAAAACAGAGAGTATAACACCCAGCACCCAGTTACTGCCCATCACATACAGAGAGTATAACACCCAGCACCCAGTTACTGACCATCAGATACAGAGAGTATAACACCCAGCACCCAGTTACTGACCGTGACATACAGAGAGTATAACACGCAGCACCCAGTTATTGACCATCACATACAGAGAGTATAACACCCAGCACCCAGTTACTGACCATCACATACAGAGAGTATAACATCCTGCACCCAGTTATTGACCATCACATACAGAGAGTATATCACCCTGCACCCAGTTACTGACCATCACATTCAGAGAGTATAACACCCAGCACCCAGTTACTGACCATCACATACAGAGAGTATAACACCCAGCACCCAGTTAATGACCATCACATACAGAGAGTATAACACCCAGCACACAGTTACTGACCATCACATACAGAGAGTATAACACCCAGCACCCAGTTATTGACCATCACATACAGAGTATAACACCCAGCACCCAGTTACTGACCATCACATACAGAGAGTATAACACCCAGCACCCAGTTATTGACCATCACATACAGAGAGTATAACATCCTGCACCCAGTTATTGACCATCACATACAGAGAGTATAACACCCAGCACCCAGTTACTGACCATCACATACAGAGAGTATAACACCCAGCACCCAGTTACTGACCATCACATCCAGAGAGTATAACACCCAGCACCCAGTTACTGACCATCAAAAACAGAGAGTATAACACCCAGCACCCAGTTACTGACCAGGACATACAGAGAGTATAACACCCAGCACCCAGTTACTGACCATAACATACAGAGAGTATAACACCCAGCACCCAGTTACTGACCATCACATACAGAGAGTATAACACCCAGCACCCAGTTATTGACCATCACATACAGAGAGTATAACATCCTGCACCCAGTTATTGACCATCACATACAGAGAGTATAACACCCAGCACCCAGTTACTGACCATCACATCCAGAGAGTATAACACCCAGCACCCAGTTACTGACCATCAAAAACAGAGAGTATAACACCCAGCACCCAGTTACTGACCAGGACATACAGAGAGTATAACACCCAGCACCCAGTTACTGACCATCACATACAGAGAGTATAACACCCAGCACCCAGTTACTGACCATCACATACAGAGAGTATAACACCCAGCACCCAGTTATTGACCATCACATACAGAGAGTATAACATCCTGCACCCAGTTATTGACCATCACATACAGAGAGTATAACACCCAGCACCCAGTTACTGACCATCACATACAGAGAGTATAACACCCAGCACCCAGTTACTGACCATCAAAAACAGAGAGTATAACACCCAGCACCCAGTTACTGACCATCACATACAGAGAGTATAACATCCAGTACCCAGTTACTGTCCATCACATACAGAGAGTATAACACCCAGCACCCAGTTACTGACCATCACATACAGAGAGTATAACACCCAGCAGCCAGTTACTGACCATCACATACAGAAAGTATAACACCCAGCACCCAGTTACTGACCATGACATACAGAGAGTATAACACCCAGCACCCAGTTACTGTCCATCACATACAGAGAGTATAACACCCAGCACCCAGTTACTGACCATCACATACAGAGAGTATAACACCCAGCACCCAGTTACTGACCATCACATACACAAAGTATAACACCCAGCACCCAGTTACTGACCATCACATTCAGAGAGTATAAAACCCAGCACCCAGTTACTGACCATCACATACAGAGAGTATAAAACCCAGCACCCAGTTGCTGACCATCACATACACAAAGTATAACACCCAGCACCCAGTTACTGACCATTACATACAGAGAGTATAACACCCAGCACCCAGTTACTGACCATCACATACAGAGAGTATAACACCCAGCACCCAGTTACTGACCATCACATACAGAGATTATATCACCCAGCACCCAGTTACTGACCATCACATACAGAGATTATATCACCCTGCACCCAGTTACTGACCATCACATACAGAGAGTATAACACCCAGCACCCAGTTACTGACCATCACATACAGAGAGTATAACACCCAGCACCCAGTTACTGACCATCACATACAGAGATTATATCACCCAGCACCCAGTTACTGACCATCACATACAGAGATTATATCACCCTGCACCCAGTTACTGACCATCACATACAGAGAGTATAACACCCAGCACCCAGTTACTGACCATCACATACAGAGACTATATCACCCAGCACCCAGTTACTGACCATCACATACAGAGAGTATAACACCCTGCACCCAGTTACTGACCATCACATACAGAGAGTATAACACCCTGCACCCAGTTACTGACCATCACATACAGAGAGTATATCACCCAGCACCCAGTTACTGACCATCACATTCAGAGAGTATAACACCCAGCACCCAGTTACTGACCATCACATTCAGAGAGTATAACACCCAGCACCCAGTTACTGACCATCACACACAGAGAGTATAACACCCAGCACCCGGTCACTGACCATCACACACAGAGAGTATAACACCCAGCACCCAGTTACTGACCATCACATACAGAGAGTATAACACCCTGCACCCAGTTACTGACCATCACATACAGAGAGTATATCACCATGCACCCAGTTACTGACCATCACATTCAGAGAGTTTCACACCGAGCACCCAGTTACTGACCATCACACATGAGAGTATAACACCCAGCACCCAGTTACTGACCATCACACACAGAGAGTATAACACCCTGCACCCAGTTACTGACCATCACATACAGAGAGTATAACACCCTGCACCCAGTTACTGACCATCACATTCAGAGAGTATAACACCCAGCACCCAGTTACTGACCATCACATACAGAGATTATATCACCCAGCACCCGGTTACTGAACATCACATACAGAGATTATATCACCGTGCACCCAGTTACTGACCATCACATACAGAGAGTATAACACCCAGCACCCAGTTACTGACCATCACATACAGAGATTATATCACCCTGCACCCAGTTACTGACCATCACATACAGAGAGTATAACACCCAGCACCCAGTTACTGACCATCACATACAGAGACTATATCACCCAGCACCCAGTTACTGACCATCACATACAGAGATTATAACACCCTGCACCCAGTTACTGACCATCACATACAGAGAGTATAACACCCTGCACCCAGTCACTGACCATCACATACAGAGAGTATATCACCCAGCACCCAGTTACTGACCATCACATTCAGAGAGTATAACACCCAGCACCCAGTTACTGACCATCACATTCAGAGAGTATAACACCCAGCACCCAGTTACTGACCATCACACACAGAGAGTATAACACCCAGCACCCGGTTACTGACCATCACACACAGAGAGTATAACACCCAGCACCCAGTTACTGACCATCACATACAGAGAGTATAACACCCTTCACCCAGTTACTGACCATCACATACAGAGTGTATATCACCCTGCACCCAGTTACTGACCATCACATTCAGAGAGTATAACACCCAGCACCCAGTTACTGACCATCACACATGAGAGTATAACACCCAGCACCCAGTTACTGACCATCACACACAGAGAGTATAACACCCTGCACCCAGTTACTGACCATCACATACAGAGAGTATAACACCCTGCACCCAGTTACTGACCATCACATTCAGAGAGTATAACACCCAGCACCCAGTTACTGACCATCACACACAGAGACTATAAAACCCAGCACCCAGTTACTGACCATCACATTCAGAGAGTATAACACCCAGCACCCAGTTACTGACCATCACACATGAGAGTATAACACCCAGCACCCAGTTACTGACCATCACACACAGAGAGTATAACACCCTGCACCCAGTTACTGACCATCACATACAGAGAGTATAAGACGCAGCACCCAGTTACCGACCATCACACACAGAGAGTATAACACCCAGCACCCAGTTACTGACCATCACACACAGAGACTATAAAACCCAGCACCCAGTTACTGACCATCACATACAGAGAGTATGACACCCAGCACCCAGTTACTGACCATCACATACAGAGAGTATAACACCCTGCACCCAGTTACTGACCATCACATACAGAGAGTATAACACCCTGCACCCAGTTACTGACCATCACATACAGAGAGTATAACACCCAGCACCCAGTTACTGACCATCAAAAACAGAGAGTATAACACCCAGCACCCAGTTACTGACCATCACATACAGAGAGTATAACACCCAGCACCCAGTTACTGACCATCACATACAGAGAGTATAAAACCCAGCACCCAGTTACTGACCATCACATACAGAGAGTATAACACCCAGCACCCAGTTATTGACCATCACATACAGAGAGTATAACACCCAGCACCCAGTTACTGACCATCACATACAGAGAGTATAACACCCAGCACCCAGTTATTGACCATCACATACAGAGAGTATAACACCCAGCACCCAGTTACTGACCATCACATACAGAGAGTATAACACCCTGCACCCAGTTACTGACCATCAAAAACAGAGAGTATAACACCCAGCACCCAGTTACTGCCCATCACATACAGAGAGTATAACACCCAGCACCCAGTTACTGACCATCAGATACAGAGAGTATAACACCCAGCACCCAGTTACTGACCGTGACATACAGAGAGTATAACACGCAGCACCCAGTTATTGACCATCACATACAGAGAGTATAACACCCAGCACCCAGTTACTGACCATCACATACAGAGAGTATAACATCCTGCACCCAGTTATTGACCATCACATACAGAGAGTATATCACCCTGCACCCAGTTACTGACCATCACATTCAGAGAGTATAACACCCAGCACCCAGTTACTGACCATCACATACAGAGAGTATAACACCCAGCACCCAGTTAATGACCATCACATACAGAGAGTATAACACCCAGCACACAGTTACTGACCATCACATACAGAGAGTATAACACCCAGCACCCAGTTATTGACCATCACATACAGAGTATAACACCCAGCACCCAGTTACTGACCATCACATACAGAGAGTATAACACCCAGCACCCAGTTATTGACCATCACATACAGAGAGTATAACATCCTGCACCCAGTTATTGACCATCACATACAGAGAGTATAACACCCAGCACCCAGTTACTGACCATCACATACAGAGAGTATAACACCCAGCACCCAGTTACTGACCATCACATCCAGAGAGTATAACACCCAGCACCCAGTTACTGACCATCAAAAACAGAGAGTATAACACCCAGCACCCAGTTACTGACCAGGACATACAGAGAGTATAACACCCAGCACCCAGTTACTGACCATAACATACAGAGAGTATAACACCCAGCACCCAGTTACTGACCATCACATACAGAGAGTATAACACCCAGCACCCAGTTATTGACCATCACATACAGAGAGTATAACATCCTGCACCCAGTTATTGACCATCACATACAGAGAGTATAACACCCAGCACCCAGTTACTGACCATCACATCCAGAGAGTATAACACCCAGCACCCAGTTACTGACCATCAAAAACAGAGAGTATAACACCCAGCACCCAGTTACTGACCAGGACATACAGAGAGTATAACACCCAGCACCCAGTTACTGACCATCACATACAGAGAGTATAACACCCAGCACCCAGTTACTGACCATCACATACAGAGAGTATAACACCCAGCACCCAGTTATTGACCATCACATACAGAGAGTATAACATCCTGCACCCAGTTATTGACCATCACATACAGAGAGTATAACACCCAGCACCCAGTTACTGACCATCACATACAGAGAGTATAACACCCAGCACCCAGTTACTGACCATCAAAAACAGAGAGTATAACACCCAGCACCCAGTTACTGACCATCACATACAGAGAGTATAACATCCAGTACCCAGTTACTGTCCATCACATACAGAGAGTATAACACCCAGCACCCAGTTACTGACCATCACATACAGAGAGTATAACACCCAGCAGCCAGTTACTGACCATCACATACAGAAAGTATAACACCCAGCACCCAGTTACTGACCATGACATACAGAGAGTATAACACCCAGCACCCAGTTACTGTCCATCACATACAGAGAGTATAACACCCAGCACCCAGTTACTGACCATCACATACAGAGAGTATAACACCCAGCACCCAGTTACTGACCATCACATACACAAAGTATAACACCCAGCACCCAGTTACTGACCATCACATTCAGAGAGTATAAAACCCAGCACCCAGTTACTGACCATCACATACAGAGAGTATAAAACCCAGCACCCAGTTGCTGACCATCACATACACAAAGTATAACACCCAGCACCCAGTTACTGACCATTACATACAGAGAGTATAACACCCAGCACCCAGTTACTGACCATCACATACAGAGAGTATAACACCCAGCACCCAGTTACTGACCATCACATACAGAGATTATATCACCCAGCACCCAGTTACTGACCATCACATACAGAGATTATATCACCCTGCACCCAGTTACTGACCATCACATACAGAGAGTATAACACCCAGCACCCAGTTACTGACCATCACATACAGAGAGTATAACACCCAGCACCCAGTTACTGACCATCACATACAGAGATTATATCACCCAGCACCCAGTTACTGACCATCACATACAGAGATTATATCACCCTGCACCCAGTTACTGACCATCACATACAGAGAGTATAACACCCAGCACCCAGTTACTGACCATCACATACAGAGACTATATCACCCAGCACCCAGTTACTGACCATCACATACAGAGAGTATAACACCCTGCACCCAGTTACTGACCATCACATACAGAGAGTATAACACCCTGCACCCAGTTACTGACCATCACATACAGAGAGTATATCACCCAGCACCCAGTTACTGACCATCACATTCAGAGAGTATAACACCCAGCACCCAGTTACTGACCATCACATTCAGAGAGTATAACACCCAGCACCCAGTTACTGACCATCACACACAGAGAGTATAACACCCAGCACCCGGTCACTGACCATCACACACAGAGAGTATAACACCCAGCACCCAGTTACTGACCATCACATACAGAGAGTATAACACCCTGCACCCAGTTACTGACCATCACATACAGAGAGTATATCACCATGCACCCAGTTACTGACCATCACATTCAGAGAGTTTCACACCGAGCACCCAGTTACTGACCATCACACATGAGAGTATAACACCCAGCACCCAGTTACTGACCATCACACACAGAGAGTATAACACCCTGCACCCAGTTACTGACCATCACATACAGAGAGTATAACACCCTGCACCCAGTTACTGACCATCACATTCAGAGAGTATAACACCCAGCACCCAGTTACTGACCATCACATACAGAGATTATATCACCCAGCACCCGGTTACTGAACATCACATACAGAGATTATATCACCGTGCACCCAGTTACTGACCATCACATACAGAGAGTATAACACCCAGCACCCAGTTACTGACCATCACATACAGAGATTATATCACCCTGCACCCAGTTACTGACCATCACATACAGAGAGTATAACACCCAGCACCCAGTTACTGACCATCACATACAGAGACTATATCACCCAGCACCCAGTTACTGACCATCACATACAGAGATTATAACACCCTGCACCCAGTTACTGACCATCACATACAGAGAGTATAACACCCTGCACCCAGTCACTGACCATCACATACAGAGAGTATATCACCCAGCACCCAGTTACTGACCATCACATTCAGAGAGTATAACACCCAGCACCCAGTTACTGACCATCACATTCAGAGAGTATAACACCCAGCACCCAGTTACTGACCATCACACACAGAGAGTATAACACCCAGCACCCGGTTACTGACCATCACACACAGAGAGTATAACACCCAGCACCCAGTTACTGACCATCACATACAGAGAGTATAACACCCTTCACCCAGTTACTGACCATCACATACAGAGTGTATATCACCCTGCACCCAGTTACTGACCATCACATTCAGAGAGTATAACACCCAGCACCCAGTTACTGACCATCACACATGAGAGTATAACACCCAGCACCCAGTTACTGACCATCACACACAGAGAGTATAACACCCTGCACCCAGTTACTGACCATCACATACAGAGAGTATAACACCCTGCACCCAGTTACTGACCATCACATTCAGAGAGTATAACACCCAGCACCCAGTTACTGACCATCACATACAGAGAGTATAACACACTGCACCCAGTTACTGACCATCACATACAGAGAGTATAATACCCTGCACCCAGTTGCTGACCATCACATTCAGTGAGTATAACACCCAGCACCCAGTTACTGACCATCACATACACAAAGTATAACACCCAGCACCCAGTTACTGACCATCACATACAGAGGGTATAACACCCAGCACCCAGTTACTGACCATCACATACAGAGAGTATAACACCCAGCACCCAGTTACTGACCATCACATACACAAAGTATAACACCCAGCACCCAGTTACTGACCATCACATACAGAGAGTATAACACCCAGCACCCAGTTACTGACCATCACATACACAAAGTATAACACCCAGCACCCAGTTACTGACCATCACATTCAGAGAGTATAACACCCAGCACCCAGTTACTGACCATCACACACAGAGAGTATAACACCCAGCACCCAGTTACTGACCATCACATACACAAAGTATAACACCCAGCACCCAGTTACTGACCATCACATACAGAGAGTATAACACCCAGCACCCAGTTACTGACCATCACATACACAAAGTATAACACCCAGCACCCAGTTACTGACCATCACATTCAGAGAGTATAACACCCAGCACCCAGTTACTGACCATCACATACAGAGAGTATAACACCCAGCACCCAGTTACTGACCATCACATGCAGAGATTATATCACCCAGCACCCAGTTACTGACCATCACATACAGAGAGTATGACACCCAGCACCCAGTTACTGACCATCACATACACAAAGTATAACACCCAGCACCCAGTTACTGACCATCACATACAGAGAGTATAACACCCAGCACCCAGTTACTGACCATCACATACACAAAGTATATCACCCAGCACCCAGTTACTGACCATCACATACAGAGATTATATCACCCTGCACCCAGTTACTGACCATCACATACAGAGAGTATAACACCCAGCACCCAGTTACTTACCATCACATACAGAGATTATATCACCCTGCACCCAGTTACTGACCATCACATACAGAGAGTATAACACCCAGCACCCAGTTACTGACCATCACATACACAAAGTATAACACCCAGCACCCAGTTACTGACCATCACATACAGAGAGTATAACACCCAGCTCCCAGTTACTGACCATCACATACACAAAGTATAACACCCAGCACCCAGTTACTGACCATCACATTCAGAGAGTATAACACCCAGCACCCAGTTACTGACCATCACACACAGAGAGTATAACACCCAGCACCCAGTTACTGACCATCACATACACAAAGTATAACACCCAGCACCCAGTTACTGACCATCACATACAGAGAGTATAACACCCAGCACCCAGTTACTGACCATCACATACACAAAGTATAACACCCAGCACCCAGTTACTGACCATCACATTCAGAGAGTATAACACCCAGCACCCAGTTACTGACCATCACATACAGAGAGTATAACACCCAGCACCCAGTTACTGACCATCACATACAGAGATTATATCACCCAGCACCCAGTTACTGACCATCACATACAGAGAGTATGACACCCAGCACCCAGTTACTGACCATCACATACACAAAGTATAACACCCAGCACCCAGTTACTGACCATCACATACAGAGAGTATAACACCCAGCACCCAGTTACTGACCATCACATACACAAAGTATATCACCCAGCACCCAGTTACTGACCATCACATACAGAGATTATATCACCCTGCACCCAGTTACTGACCATCACATACAGAGAGTATAACACCCAGCACCCAGTTACTTACCATCACATACAGAGATTATATCACCCTGCACCCAGTTACTGACCATCACATACAGAGAGTATAACACCCAGCACCCAGTTACTGACCATCACATACAGAGATTATATCACCCAGCACCCAGTTACTGACCATCACATACAGAGAGTATAACACCCTGCACCCAGTTACTGACCATCACATACAGAGAGTATAACACCCTGCACCCAGTTACTGACCATCACATACAGAGAGTATATCACCCTGCACCCAGTTACTGACCATCACATTCAGAGAGTATAACACACAGCACCCAGTTACTGACCATCACACACAGAGAGTATAACACCCAGCACCCAGTTACTGACCATCACATACACAAAGTATAACACCCAGCACCCAGTTACTGACCATCACATACAGAGAGTATAACACCCAGCACCCAGTTACTGACCATCACATACACAAAGTATAACACCCAGCACCCAGTTACTGACCATCACATTCAGAGAGTATAACACCCAGCACCCAGTTACTGACCATCACATACAGAGAGTATAACACCCAGCACCCAGTTACTGACCATCACATACAGAGATTATATCACCCAGCACCCAGTTACTGACCATCACATACAGAGAGTATGACACCCAGCACCCAGTTACTGACCATCACATACACAAAGTATAACACCCAGCACCCAGTTACTGACCATTACATACAGAGAGTATAACACCCAGCACCCAGTTACTGACCATCACATACAGAGAGTATAACACCCAGCACCCAGTTACTGACCATCACATACAGAGATTATATCACCCAGCACCCAGTTACTGACCATCACATACAGAGATTATATCACCCTGCACCCAGTTACTGACCATCACATACAGAGAGTATAACACCCAGCACCCAGTTACTGACCATCACATACAGAGATTATATCACCCTGCACCCAGTCACTGACCATCACATACAGAGAGTATAACACCCAGCACCCAGTTACTGACCATCACATACAGAGATTATATCACCCAGCACCCAGTTACTGACCATCACATACAGAGAGTATAACACCCTGCACCCAGTTACTGACCATCACATACAGAGAGTATAACACCCTGCACCCAGTTACTGACCATCACATACAGAGAGTATATCACCCTGCACCCAGTTACTGACCATCACATTCAGAGAGTATAACACCCAGCACCCAGTTACTGACCATCACACACAGAGAGTATAACACCCAGCACCCAGTTACTGACCATCACACACAGAGACTATAACACCCTGCACCCAGTTACTGACCATCACACACAGAGAGTATAACACCCAGCACCCAGTTACTGACCATCACATACAGAGAGTATAACACCCAGCACCCAGTTACTGACCATCACATACAGAGAGTATAACACGCTGCACCCAGTTACTGACCATCACATTCAGAGAGTATAACACCCTGCACCCTGTTACTGACCATCACATACAGAGAGTATAACACTCAGCACCCAGTTACTGACCATCACATACAGAGAGTATAACACCCTGCACCCAATTACTGACCATCACATACAGAGAGTATAACACCCTGCACCCAGTTACTGACCATCACATACAGAGAGTATAACACCCAGCACCCAGTTACTGACCATCACATACAGAGAGTATAACACCCAGCACCCAGTTACTGACCATCAAAAACAGAGAGTATAACACCCAGCACCCAGTTACTGACCGTGACAGACAGAGAGTATAACACCCAGCACCCAGTTACTGACCATCACATACAGAGAGTATAACACCCAGCACCCAGTTACTGACCATCACATACAGAGAGTATAACACCCAGCACCCAGTTATTGACCATCACATACAGAGAGTATAACACCCAGCACCCAGTTACTGACCATCACATACAGAGAGTATAACACCCAGCACCCAGTTATTGACCATCACATACAGAGAGTATAACACCCTGCACCCAGTTACTGACCAACAAAAACAGAGAGTATAACACCCAGCACCCAGTTACTGACCATCACATACAGAGAGTATAACACCCAGCACCCAGTAACTGACCATCACATACAGAGAGTACAACACCCAGCACCCAGTTACTGACCATCACATACAGAGAGTATGACACCCAGCACCCAGTTACTGACCGTCACATACAGAAAGTATAACACCCAGCACCCAGTTACTGACCATCACATTCAGAGAGTATAACACCCAGCACCCAGTTACTGACCATCACATACAGAGAGTATAACACCCAGCACCCAGTTACTGACCATTACATACAGAGAGTATAACACCCAGCACCCAGTTACTGACCATCACATACAGAAAGTATAACACCGAGCACCCAGTTACTGACCATCACATACAGAAAGTATAACTCCCAGCACCCAGTTACTGACCATTACATACAGAGACTATAAAACCCAGCACCCAGTTACTGACCATCACATACAGAGAGTATAACACCCAGCACCCAGTTACTGACCATCACATACAGAGATTATATCACCCTGCACCCAGTTACTGACCATCACATACAGAGAGTATAACACCCAGCACCCAGTAACTGACCATCACATACAGAGAGTACAACACCCAGCACCCAGTTACTGACCATCACATACAGAGAGTATAACACCCAGCACCCAGTTACTGACCGTCACATACAGAAAGTATAACACCCAGCACCCAGTTACTGACCATCACATTCAGAGAGTATAACACCCAGCACCCAGTTACTGACCATCACATACAGAGAGTATAACACCCAGCACCCAGTTACTGACCATTACATACAGAGAGTATAACACCCAGCACCCAGTTACTGACCATCACATACAGAAAGTATAACACCGAGCACCCAGTTACTGACCATCACATACAGAAAGTATAACACCCAGCACCCAGTTACTGACCATTACATACAGAGACTATAAAACCCAGCACCCAGTTACTGACCATCACATACAGAGAGTATAACACCCAGCACCCAGTTACTGACCATCACATACAGAGATTATATCACCCTGCACCCAGTTACTGACCATCACATACAGAGAGTATAACACCCAGCACCCAGTTACTGACCATCACATACAGAGAGTATAACACCCAGCACCCAGTTACTGACCATCACATACAGAGATTATATCACCCTGCACCCAGTTACTGACCATCACATACAGAGAGTATAACACCCAGCACCCAGTTACTGACCATCACATACAGAGATTATATCACCCTGCACCCAGTTACTGACCATCACATACAGAGAGTATAACACCCTGCACCCAGTTACTGACCATCACATACAGAGAGTATAACACCCTGCACCCAGTTACTGACCATCACATACAGAGAGTATAACACCCAGCACCCAGTTACTGACCATCACATACAGAGAGTATAACACCCAGCACCCAGTTACTGACCATCACATACAGAGAGTATAACACCCAGCACCCAGTTACTGACCATCACATACATAGATTATATCACCCTGCACCCAGTTACTGACCATCACATACAGAGAGTATAACACCCAGCACCCAGTTACTGACCATCACATACAGAGAGTATAACACCCAGCACCCAGTTACTGACCATCACATACAGAGAGTATAACACCCTGCACCCAGTTACTGGCCATCACATACAGAGAGTATAACACCCTGCACCCAGTTACTGACCATTACATACAGAGAGTATAACACCCAGCACCCAGTTACTGACCATCACATGCAGAGAGTATAACACCCTGCACCCAGTTACTGACCATTACATACAGAGAGTATAACACCCTGCACCCAGTTACTGACCATTACATACAGAGAGTATAACACCCAGCACCCAGTTACTGACCATCACATACAGAAAGTATAACACCCAGCACCCAGTTACTGACCATTACATACAGAGAGTATAACACCCAGCACCCAGTTACTGACCATCACATACAGAGAGTATAACACCCAGCACCCAGTTACTGACCATCACATACAGAGAGTATAAAACCCAGCACCCAGTTGCTGACCATCACATACACAAAGTATAACACCCAGCACCCAGTTACTGACCATTACATACAGAGAGTATAACACCCAGCACCCAGTTACTGACCATCACATACAGAGAGTATAACACCCAGCACCCAGTTACTGACCATCACATACAGAGATTATATCACCCAGCACCCAGTTACTGACCATCACATACAGAGATTATATCACCCTGCACCCAGTTACTGACCATCACATACAGAGAGTATAACACCCAGCACCCAGTTACTGACCATCACATACAGAGAGTATAACACCCAGCACCCAGTTACTGACCATCACATACAGAGATTATATCACCCAGCACCCAGTTACTGACCATCACATACAGAGATTATATCACCCTGCACCCAGTTACTGACCATCACATACAGAGAGTATAACACCCAGCACCCAGTTACTGACCATCACATACAGAGACTATATCACCCAGCACCCAGTTACTGACCATCACATACAGAGAGTATAACACCCTGCACCCAGTTACTGACCATCACATACAGAGAGTATAACACCCTGCACCCAGTTACTGACCATCACATACAGAGAGTATATCCCCCAGCACCCAGTTACTGACCATCACATTCAGAGAGTATAACACCCAGCACCCAGTTACTGACCATCACATTCAGAGAGTATAACACCCAGCACCCAGTTACTGACCATCACACACAGAGAGTATAACACCCAGCACCCGGTCACTGACCATCACACACAGAGAGTATAACACCCAGCACCCAGTTACTGACCATCACATACAGAGAGTATAACACCCTGCACCCAGTTACTGACCATCACATACAGAGAGTATATCACCATGCACCCAGTTACTGACCATCACATTCAGAGAGTTTCACACCGAGCACCCAGTTACTGACCATCACACATGAGAGTATAACACCCAGCACCCAGTTACTGACCATCACACACAGAGAGTATAACACCCTGCACCCAGTTACTGACCATCACATACAGAGAGTATAACACCCTGCACCCAGTTACTGACCATCACATTCAGAGAGTATAACACCCAGCACCCAGTTACTGACCATCACATACAGAGATTATATCACCCAGCACCCGGTTACTGACCATCACATACAGAGATTATATCACCGTGCACCCAGTTACTGACCATCACATACAGAGAGTATAACACCCAGCACCCAGTTACTGACCATCACATACAGAGATTATATCACCCTGCACCCAGTTACTGACCATCACATACAGAGAGTATAACACCCAGCACCCAGTTACTGACCATCACATACAGAGACTATATCACCCAGCACCCAGTTACTGACCATCACATACAGAGATTATAACACCCTGCACCCAGTTACTGACCATCACATACAGAGAGTATAACACCCTGCACCCAGTCACTGACCATCACATACAGAGAGTATATCACCCAGCACCCAGTTACTGACCATCACATTCAGAGAGTATAACACCCAGCACCCAGTTACTGACCATCACATTCAGAGAGTATAACACCCAGCACCCAGTTACTGACCATCACACACAGAGAGTATAACACCCAGCACCCGGTTACTGACCATCACACACAGAGAGTATAACACCCAGCACCCAGTTACTGACCATCACATACAGAGAGTATAACACCCTTCACCCAGTTACTGACCATCACATACAGAGTGTATATCACCCTGCACCCAGTTACTGACCATCACATTCAGAGAGTATAACACCCAGCACCCAGTTACTGACCATCACACATGAGAGTATAACACCCAGCACCCAGTTACTGACCATCACACACAGAGAGTATAACACCCTGCACCCAGTTACTGACCATCACATACAGAGAGTATAACACCCTGCACCCAGTTACTGACCATCACATTCAGAGAGTATAACACCCAGCACCCAGTTACTGACCATCACATACAGAGAGTATAACACACTGCACCCAGTTACTGACCATCACATACAGAGAGTATAATACCCTGCACCCAGTTGCTGACCATCACATTCAGTGAGTATAACACCCAGCACCCAGTTACTGACCATCACATACACAAAGTATAACACCCAGCACCCAGTTACTGACCATCACATACAGAGGGTATAACACCCAGCACCCAGTTACTGACCATCACATACAGAGAGTATAACACCCAGCACCCAGTTACTGACCATCACATACACAAAGTATAACACCCAGCACCCAGTTACTGACCATCACATACAGAGAGTATAACACCCAGCAACCAGTTACTGACCATCACATACACAAAGTATAACACCCAGCACCCAGTTACTGACCATCACATTCAGAGAGTATAACACCCAGCACCCAGTTACTGACCATCACACACAGAGAGTATAACACCCAGCACCCAGTTACTGACCATCACATACACAAAGTATAACACCCAGCACCCAGTTACTGACCATCACATACAGAGAGTATAACACCCAGCACCCAGTTACTGACCATCACATACACAAAGTATAACACCCAGCACCCAGTTACTGACCATCACATTCAGAGAGTATAACACCCAGCACCCAGTTACTGACCATCACATACAGAGAGTATAACACCCAGCACCCAGTTACTGACCATCACATACAGAGATTATATCACCCAGCACCCAGTTACTGACCATCACATACAGAGAGTATGACACCCAGCACCCAGTTACTGACCATCACATACACAAAGTATAACACCCAGCACCCAGTTACTGACCATCACATACAGAGAGTATAACACCCAGCACCCAGTTACTGACCATCACATACAGAGATTATATCACCCTGCACCCAGTTACTGACCATCACATACAGAGAGTATAACACCCAGCACCCAGTTACTTACCATCACATACAGAGATTATATCACCCTGCACCCAGTTACTGACCATCACATACAGAGAGTATAACACCCAGCACCCAGTTACTGACCATCACATACAGAGAGTATAACACCCAGCACCCAGTTACTGACCATCACATACAGAGATTATATCACCCTGCACCCAGTTACTGACCATCACATACAGAGATTATATCACCCAGCACCCAGTTACTGACCATCACATACAGAGAGTATATCACCCAGCACCCAGTTACTGACCATCACATACAGAGATTATATCACCCTGCACCCAGTTACTGACCATCACATACAGAGAGTATAACACCCAGCACCCAGTTACTTACCATCACATACAGAGATTATATCACCCTGCACCCAGTTACTGACCATCACATACAGAGAGTATAACACCCAGCACCCAGTTACTGACCATCACATACACAAAGTATAACACCCAGCACCCAGTTACTGACCATCACATACAGAGAGTATAACACCCAGCTCCCAGTTACTGACCATCACATACACAAAGTATAACACCCAGCACCCAGTTACTGACCATCACATTCAGAGAGTATAACACCCAGCACCCAGTTACTGACCATCACACACAGAGAGTATAACACCCAGCACCCAGTTACTGACCATCACATACACAAAGTATAACACCCAGCACCCAGTTACTGACCATCACATACAGAGAGTATAACACCCAGCACCCAGTTACTGACCATCACATACACAAAGTATAACACCCAGCACCCAGTTACTGACCATCACATTCAGAGAGTATAACACCCAGCACCCAGTTACTGACCATCACATACAGAGAGTATAACACCCAGCACCCAGTTACTGACCATCACATACAGAGATTATATCACCCAGCACCCAGTTACTGACCATCACATACAGAGAGTATGACACCCAGCACCCAGTTACTGACCATCACATACACAAAGTATAACACCCAGCACCCAGTTACTGACCATCACATACAGAGAGTATAACACCCAGCACCCAGTTACTGACTATGACATACAGAGAGTATAACACCCAGCACCCAGTTACTGACCATCACATACAGAGAGTATGACACCCAGCACCCAGTTACTGACCATCACATACACAAAGTATAACACCCAGCACCCAGTTACTGACCATCACATACAGAGAGTATAACACCCAGCACCCAGTTACTGACCATCACATACAGAGAGTATGACACCCAGCACCCAGTTACTGACCATCACATACACAAAGTATAACACCCAGCACCCAGTTACTGACCATCACATACAGAGAGTATAACACCCAGCACCCAGTTACTGACCATCACATACACAAAGTATAACACCCAGCACCCAGTTACTGACCATCACATTCAGAGAGTATAACACCCAGCACCCAGTTACTGACCATCACATACAGAGAGTATAACACCCAGCACCCAGTTACTGACCATCACATACAGAGATTATATCACCCAGCACCCAGTTACTGACCATCACATACAGAGAGTATGACACCCAGCACCCAGTTACTGACCATCACATACACAAAGTATAACACCCAGCACCCAGTTACTGACCATCACATACAGAGAGTATGACACCCAGCACCCAGTTACTGACCATCACATACACAAAGTATAACACCCAGCACCCAGTTACTGACCATCACATACACAAAGTATATCACCCAGCACCCAGTTACTGACCATCACATACAGAGATTATATCACCCTGCACCCAGTTACTGACCATCACATACAGAGAGTATAACACCCAGCACCCAGTTACTTACCATCACATACAGAGATTATATCACCCTGCACCCAGTTACTGACCATCACATACAGAGAGTATAGCACCCAGCACCCAGTTACTGACCATCACATACAGAGATTATATCACCCAGCACCCAGTTACTGACCATCACATACAGAGAGTATAACACCCTGCACCCAGTTACTGACCATCACATACAGAGAGTATAACACCCTGCACCCAGTTACTGACCATCACATACAGAGAGTATATCACCCTGCACCCAGTTACTGACCATCACATTCAGAGAGTATAACACACAGCACCCAGTTACTGACCATCACACACAGAGAGTATAACACCCAGCACCCAGTTACTGACCATCACATACACAAAGTATAACACCCAGCACCCAGTTACTGACCATCACATACAGAGAGTATAACACCCAGCACCCAGTTACTGACCATCACATACACAAAGTATAACACCCAGCACCCAGTTACTGACCATCACATTCAGAGAGTATAACACCCAGCACCCAGTTACTGACCATCACATACAGAGAGTATAACACCCAGCACCCAGTTACTGACCATCACATACAGAGATTATATCACCCAGCACCCAGTTACTGACCATCACATACAGAGAGTATGACACCCAGCACCCAGTTACTGACCATCACATACACAAAGTATAACACCCAGCACCCAGTTACTGACCATTACATACAGAGAGTATAACACCCAGCACCCAGTTACTGACCATCACATACAGAGAGTATAACACCCAGCACCCAGTTACTGACCATCACATACAGAGATTATATCACCCAGCACCCAGTTACTGACCATCACATACAGAGATTATATCACCCTGCACCCAGTTACTGACCATCACATACAGAGAGTATAACACCCAGCACCCAGTTACTGACCATCACATACAGAGATTATATCACCCTGCACCCAGTCACTGACCATCACATACAGAGAGTATAACACCCAGCACCCAGTTACTGACCATCACATACAGAGATTATATCACCCAGCACCCAGTTACTGACCATCACATACAGAGAGTATAACACCCTGCACCCAGTTACTGACCATCACATACAGAGAGTATAACACCCTGCACCCAGTTACTGACCATCACATACAGAGAGTATATCACCCTGCACCCAGTTACTGACCATCACATTCAGAGAGTATAACACCCAGCACCCAGTTACTGACCATCACACACAGAGAGTATAACACCCAGCACCCAGTTACTGACCATCACACACAGAGACTATAACACCCTGCACCCAGTTACTGACCATCACACACAGAGAGTATAACACCCAGCACCCAGTTACTGACCATCACATACAGAGAGTATAACACCCAGCACCCAGTTACTGACCATCACATACAGAGAGTATAACACGCTGCACCCAGTTACTGACCATCACATTCAGAGAGTATAACACCCTGCACCCTGTTACTGACCATCACATACAGAGAGTATAACCCTCAGCACCCAGTTACTGACCATCACATACAGAGAGTATAACACCCTGCACCCAGTTACTGACCATCACATACAGAGAGTATAACACCCTGCACCCAGGTACTGACCATCACATACAGAGAGTATAACACCCAGCACCCAGTAACTGACCATCACATACAGAGAGTATAACACCCAGCACCCAGTTACTGACCATCAAAAACAGAGAGTATAACACCCAGCACCCAGTTACTGACCGTGACAGACAGAGAGTATAACACCCAGCACCCAGTTACTGACCATCACATACAGAGAGTATAACACCCAGCACCCAGTTAATGACCATCACATACAGAGAGTATAACACCCAGCACCCAGTTATTGACCATCACATACAGAGAGTATAACACCCAGCACCCAGTTACTGACCATCACATACAGAGAGTATAACACCCAGCACCCAGTTATTGACCATCACATACAGAGAGTATAACACCCTGCACCCAGTTACTGACCAACAAAAACAGAGAGTATAACACCCAGCACCCAGTTACTGACCATCACATACAGAGAGTATAACACCCAGCACCCAGTAACTGACCATCACATACAGAGAGTACAACACCCAGCACCCAGTTACTGACCATCACATACAGAGAGTATGACACCCAGCACCCAGTTACAGACCGTCACATACAGAAAGTATAACACCCAGCACCCAGTTACTGACCATCACATACAGAGAGTATAACACCCAGCACCCAGTTACTGACCATCACATACAGAGAGTATAACACCCAGCACCCAGTTACTGACCATTACATACAGAGAGTATAACACCCAGCACCCAGTTACTGACCATCACATACAGAAAGTATAACACCGAGCACCCAGTTACTGACCATCACATACAGAAAGTATAACTCCCAGCACCCAGTTACTGACCATTACATACAGAGACTATAAAACCCAGCACCCAGTTACTGACCATCACATACAGAGAGTATAACACCCAGCACCCAGTTACTGACCATCACATACAGAGATTATATCACCCTGCACCCAGTTACTGACCATCACATACAGAGAGTATAACACCCAGCAAACAGTAACTGACCATCACATACAGAGAGTACAACACCCAGCACCCAGTTACTGACCATCACATACAGAGAGTATAACACCCAGCACCCAGTTACTGACCGTCACATACAGAAAGTATAACACCCAGCACCCAGTTACTGACGATCACATTCAGAGAGTATAACACCCAGCACCCAGTTACTGACCATCACATACAGAGAGTATAACACCCAGCACCCAGTTACTGACCATTACATACAGAGAGTATAACACCCAGCACCCAGTTACTGACCATCACATACAGAAAGTATAACACCGAGCACCCAGTTACTGACCATCACATACAGAAAGTATAACACCCAGCACCCAGTTACTGACCATTACATACAGAGACTATAAAACCCAGCACCCAGTTACTGACCATCACATACAGAGAGTATAACACCCAGCACCCAGTTACTGACCATCACATACAGAGATTATATCACCCTGCACCCAGTTACTGACCATCACATACAGAGAGTATAACACCCAGCACCCAGTTACTGACCATCACATACAGAGAGTATAACACCCAGCACCCAGTTACTGACCATCACATACAGAGATTATATCACCCTGCACCCAGTTACTGACCATCACATACAGAGAGTATAACACCCAGCACCCAGTTACTGACCATCACATACAGAGATTATATCACCCTGCACCCAGTTACTGACCATCACATACAGAGAGTATAACACCCTGCACCCAGTTACTGACCATCACATACAGAGAGTATAACACCCTGCACCCAGTTACTGACCATCACATACAGAGAGTATAACACCCAGCACCCAGTTACTGACCATCACATACAGAGAGTATAACACCCAGCACCCAGTTACTGACCATCACATACAGAGAGTATAACACCCAGCACCCAGTTACTGACCATCACATACATAGATTATATCACCCTGCACCCAGTTACTGACCATCACATACAGAGAGTATAACACCCAGCACCCAGTTACTGACCATCACATACAGAGAGTATAACACCCAGCACCCAGTTACTGACCATCACATACAGAGAGTATAACACCCTGCACCCAGTTACTGGCCATCACATACAGAGAGTATAACACCCTGCACCCAGTTACTGACCATTACATACAGAGAGTATAACACCCAGCACCCAGTTACTGACCATCACATGCAGAGAGTATAACACCCTGCACCCAGTTACTGACCATTACATACAGAGAGTATAACACCCTGCACCCAGTTACTGACCATTACATACAGAGAGTATAACACCCAGCACCCAGTTACTGACCATCACATACAGAAAGTATAACACCCAGCACCCAGTTACTGACCATTACATACAGAGAGTATAACACCCAGCACCCAGTTACTGACCATCACATACAGAGAGTATAACACCCAGCACCCAGTTACTGACCATCACATACAGAGATTATATCACCCAGCACCCAGTTACTGACCATCACATACAGAGATTATATCACCCTGCACCCAGTTACTGACCATCACATACAGAGAGTATAACACCCAGCACCCAGTTACTGACCATCACATACAGAGATTATATCACCCAGCACCCAGTTACTGACCATCACATACAGAGAGGATAACACCCTGCACCCAGTTACTGACCATCACATACAGAGAGTATAACACCCTGCACCCAGTTACTGACCATCACATACAGAGAGTATATCACCCTGCACCCAGTTACTGACCATCACATTCAGAGAGTATAACACTCAGCACCCAGTTACTGACCATCACACACAGAGAGTATAACACCCAGCACCCAGTTACTGACCATCACACACAGAGAGTATAACACCCAGCACCCAGTTACTGACCATCACATACAGAGAGTATAACACCCAGCACCCAGTTACTGACCATCACATACAGAGAGTATAACACCCTGCACCCAGTTACTGACCATCACACACAGAGAGTATAACACCCAGCACCCAGTTACTGACCATCACATACAGAGAGTATAACACCCAGCACCCAGTTACTGAACATCACATTCAGAGAGTATAACACCCTGCACCCAGTTACTGACCATCACATACAGAGAGTATAACACCCAGCACCCAGTTACTGACCATTACATACAGAGAGTATAACACCCAGCACCCAGTTACTGACCATCACATACAGAGAGTATAACACCCAGCACCCAGTTATTGACCATCACATACAGAGAGTATAACACCCAGCACCCAGTTACTGACCATTACATACAGAGAGTATAACACCCAGCACCCAGTTACTGACCATCACATGCAGAGAGTATAACACCCAGCACCCAGTTACTGACCATTACATACAGAGAGTTTTACCCCCAGCACCCAGTTACTGACCATTACATACAGAGACTATAACACCCAGCACCCAGTTACTGACCATCACATACAGAGAGTATAACACCCAGCACCCAGTAACTGACCATTACATACAGAGAGTATAACACCCAGCACCCAGTTACTGACCATCACATACAGAGAGTATAACACCCAGCACCCAGTTACTGACCATCACATACAGAGAGTATAACACCCAGCACCCAGTTACTGACCATCACATACAGAGAGTATAACACCCAGCACCCAGTTACTGACCATCACATACAGAGATTATATCACCCAGTTACTGACCATCACATACAGAGATTATATCACCCAGCACCCAGTTACTGACCATCACATACAGAGATTATATCACCCAGCACCCAGTTACTGACCATCACATACAGAGAGTATATCACCCTGCACCCAGTTACTGACCATCACATTCAGAGAGTATAACACTCAGCACCCAGTTACTGACCATCACACACAGAGAGTATAACACCCAGCACCCAGTTACTGACCATCACACACAGAGAGTATAACACCCAGCACCCAGTTACTGACCATCACATTCAGAGAGTATAACACTCAGCACCCAGTTACTGACCATCACACACAGAGAGAATAACACCCTGCACCCAGTTACTGACCATCACATTCAGAGAGTATAACACTCAGCACCCAGTTACTGACCATCACACACAGAGAGAATAACACCCTGCACCCAGTTACTGACCATCACATACAGAGAGTATATCACCCTGCACCCAGTTACTGACCATCACATTCAGAGAGTATAACACTCAGCACCCAGTTACTGACCATCACACACAGAGAGAATAACACCCTGCACCCAGTTACTGACCATCACATACAGAGAGTATATCACCCTGCACCCAGTTACTGACCATCACATTCAGAGAGTATAACACTCAGCACCCAGTTACTGACCATCACACACAGAGAGTATAACACCCAGCACCCAGTTACTGACCATCACACACAGAGAGTATAACACCCAGCACCCAGTTACTGACCATCACATACAGAGAGTATAACACCCTGCACCCAGTTACTGACCATCACACACAGAGATTATAACACCCAGCACCCAGTTACTGACCATCACATACAGAGAGTATAACACCCAGCACCCAGTTACTGACCATCACATTCAGAGAGTATAACACCCTGCACCCAGTTACTGACCATTACATACAGAGAGTATAACACCCTGCACCCAGTTACTGACCATCACATACAGAGAGTATAACACCCAGCACCCAGTTACTGACCATTGCATACAGAGAGTATAACACCCAGCACCCAGTTACTTACCATCACATGCAGAGAGTATAACACCCAGCACCCAGTTACTGACCATTACATACAGAGAGAATAACCCCCAGCACCCAGTTACTGACCATTACATACAGAGAGTATAACACCCAGCACCCAGTTACTGACCATCACATACAGAGAGTATAACACCCAGCACCCAGTTACTGACCATCACATACAGAGATTATATCACCCTGCACCCAGTTACTGACCATCACATACAGAGAGTATAACACCCAGCACCCAGTTACTGACCATCACATACAGAGAGTATAACACCCAGCACCCAGTTACTGACCATCACATACAGAGATTATATCACCCTGCACCCAGTTACTGACCATCACATACAGAGAGTATAACACCCAGCACCCAGTTACTGACCATCACATACAGAGATTATATCACCCTGCACCCAGTTACTGACCATCACATACAGAGAGTATAACACCCTGCACCCAGTTACTGACCATCACATACAGAGAGTATAACACCCTGCACCCAGTTACTGACCATCACATACAGAGAGTATAACACCCAGCACCCAGTTACTGACCATCACATACAGAGAGTATAACACCCAGCACCCAGTTACTGACCATCACATACAGAGAGTATAACACCCAGCACCCAGTTACTGACCATCACATACATAGATTATATCACCCTGCACACAGTTACTGACCATCACATACAGAGAGTATAACACCCAGCACCCAGTTACTGACCATCACATACAGAGAGTATAACACCCAGCACCCAGTTACTGACCATCACATACAGAGAGTATAACACCCTGCACCCAGTTACTGGCCATCACATACAGAGAGTATAACACCCTGCACCCAGTTACTGACCATTACATACAGAGAGTATAACACCCAGCACCCAGTTACTGACCATCACATGCAGAGAGTATAACACCCTGCACCCAGTTACTGACCATTACATACAGAGAGTATAACACCCTGCACCCAGTTACTGACCATTACATACAGAGAGTATAACACCCAGCACCCAGTTACTGACCATCACATACAGAAAGTATAACACCCAGCACCCAGTTACTGACCATTACATACAGAGAGTATAACACCCAGCACCCAGTTACTGACCATCACATACAGAGAGTATAACACCCAGCACCCAGTTACTGACCATCACATACAGAGATTATATCACCCAGCACCCAGTTACTGACCATCACATACAGAGATTATATCACCCTGCACCCAGTTACTGACCATCACATACAGAGAGTATAACACCCAGCACCCAGTTACTGACCATCACATACAGAGATTATATCACCCAGCTACTGACCATCACATACAGAGAGGATAACACCCTGCACCCAGTTACTTACCATCACATACAGAGAGTATAACACCCTGCACCCAGTTACTGACCATCACATACAGAGAGTATATCACCCTGCACCCAGTTACTGACCATCACATTCAGAGAGTATAACACTCAGCACCCAGTTACTGACCATCACACACAGAGAGTATAACACCCAGCACCCAGTTACTGACCATCACACACAGAGAGTATAACACCCAGCACCCAGTTACTGACCATCACATACAGAGAGTATAACACCCAGCACCCAGTTACTGACCATCACATACAGAGAGTATAACACCCTGCACCCAGTTACTGACCATCACACACAGAGAGTATAACACCCAGCACCCAGTTACTGACCATCACATACAGAGAGTATAACACCCAACACCCAGTTACTGAACATCACATTCAGAGAGTATAACACCCTGCACCCAGTTACTGACCATCACATACAGAGAGTATAACACCCAGCACCCAGTTACTGACCATTACATACAGAGAGTATAACACCCAGCACCCAGTTACTGACCATCACATACAGAGAGTATAACACCCAGCACCCAGTTATTGACCATCACATACAGAGAGTATAACACCCAGCACCCAGTTACTGACCATTACATACAGAGAGTATAACACCCAGCACCCAGTTACTGACCATCACATGCAGAGAGTATAACACCCAGCACCCAGTTACTGACCATTACATACAGAGAGTTTTAACCCCAGCACCCAGTTACTGACCATTACATACAGAGACTATAACACCCAGCACCCAGTTACTGACCATCACATACAGAGAGTATAACACCCAGCACCCAGTAACTGACCATTACATACAGAGAGTATAACACCCAGCACCCAGTTACTGACCATCACATACAGAGAGTATAACACCCAGCACCCAGTTACTGACCATCACATACAGAGAGTATAACACCCAGCACCCAGTTACTGACCATCACATACAGAGAGTATAACACCCAGCACCCAGTTACTGACTATCACATACAGAGATTATATCACCCAGTTACTGACCATCACATACAGAGATTATATCACCCAGCACCCAGTTACTGACCATCACATACAGAGATTATATCACCCAGCACCCAGTTACTGACCATCACATACAGAGAGTATATCACCCTGCACCCAGTTACTGACCATCACATTCAGAGAGTATAACACTCAGCACCCAGTTACTGACCATCACACACAGAGAGTATAACACCCAGCACCCAGTTACTGACCATCACACACAGAGAGTATAACACCCAGCACCCAGTTACTGACCATCACATTCAGAGAGTATAACACTCAGCACCCAGTTACTGACCATCACACACAGAGAGAATAACACCCTGCACCCAGTTACTGACCATCACATTCAGAGAGTATAACACTCAGCACCCAGTTACTGACCATCACACACAGAGAGAATAACACCCTGCACCCAGTTACTGACCATCACATACAGAGAGTATATCACCCTGCACCCAGTTACTGACCATCACATTCAGAGAGTATAACACTCAGCACCCAGTTACTGACCATCACACACAGAGAGAATAACACCCTGCACCCAGTTACTGACCATCACATACAGAGAGTATATCACCCTGCACCCAGTTACTGACCATCACATTCAGAGAGTATAACACTCAGCACCCAGTTACTGACCATCACACACAGAGAGTATAACACCCAGCACCCAGTTACTGACCATCACACACAGAGAGTATAACACCCAGCACCCAGTTACTGACCATCACATACAGAGAGTATAACACCCTGCACCCAGTTACTGACCATCACACACAGAGATTATAACACCCAGCACCCAGTTACTGACCATCACATACAGAGAGTATAACACCCAGCACCCAGTTACTGACCATCACATTCAGAGAGTATAACACCCTGCACCCAGTTACTGACCATTACATACAGAGAGTATAACACCCTGCACCCAGTTACTGACCATCACATACAGAGAGTATAACACCCAGCACCCAGTTACTGACCATTGCATACAGAGAGTATAACACCCAGCACCCAGTTACTGACCATCACATGCAGAGAGTATAACACCCAGCACCCAGTTACTGACCATTACATACAGAGAGAATAACCCCCAGCACCCAGTTACTGACCATTACATACAGAGAGTATAACACCCAGCACCCAGTTACTGACCATCACATACAGAGAGTATAACACCCAGCACCCAGTAACTGACCATTACATACAGAGAGTATAACACCCAGCACCCAGTTACTGACCATCACATACAGAAAGTATAACACCCAGCACCCAGTTACTGACCATTACATACAGAGAGTATAACACCCAGCACCCAGTTACTGACCATCACATACAGAGAGTATAACACCCAGCACCCAGTTACTGACCATCACATACGGAGATTATATCACACTGCACCCAGTTACTGACCATCACATACAGAGAGTATAACACCCAGCACCCAGTTACTGACCATCACATACAGAGAGTATAACACCCAGCACCCAGTTACTGACCATCACATACAGAGATTATATCACCCTGCACCCAGTTACTGACCATCACATACAGAGAGTATAACACCCAGCACCCAGTTACTGACCATCACATACAGAGATTATATCACCCAGCACCCAGTTACTGACCATCACATACAGAGAGTATAACACCCTGCACCCAGTTACTGGCCATCACATACAGAGAGTATAACACCCTGCACCCAGTTACTGACCATTACATACAGAGAGTATAACACCCAGCACCCAGTTACTGACCATCACATGCAGAGAGTATAACACCCTGCACCCAGTTCCTGACCATTACATACAGAGAGTATAACACCCTGCACCCAGTTACTGACCATTACATACAGAGAGTATAACACCCAGCACCCAGTTACTGACCATCACATACAGAAAGTATAACACCCAGCACCCAGTTACTGAACATTACATACAGAGAGTATTACACCCAGCACCCAGTTACTGACCATCACATACAGAGAGTATAACACCCAGCACCCAGTTACTGACCATCACATACAGAGATTATATCACCCAGCACCCAGTTACTGACCATCACATACAGAGATTATATCACCCTGCACCCAGTTACTGAGCATCACATACAGAGAGTATAACACCCAGCACCCAGTTACTGACCATCACATACAGAGATTATATCACCCAGCACCCAGTTACTGACCATTACATACAGAGAGTATAACACCCTGCACCCAGTTACTGACCATCACATACAGAGAGTATAACACCCTGCACCCAGTTACTGACCATCACATACAGAGAGTATATCACCCTGCACCCAGTTACTGACCATCACATTCAGAGAGTATAACACTCAGCACCCAGTTACTGACCATCACACACAGAGAGTATAACACCCAGCACCCAGTTACTGACCATCACACACAGAGAGTATAACACCCAGCACCCAGTTACTGACCATCACATACAGAGAGTATAACACCCAGCACCCAGTTACTGACCATCACATACAGAGAGTATAACACCCTGCACCCAGTTACTGACCATCACACACAGAGAGTATAACACCCAGCACCCAGTTACTGACCATCACATACAGAGAGTATAACACCCAGCACCCAGTTACTGACCATCACATTCAGAGAGTATAACACCCTGCACCCAGTTACTGACCATCACATACAGAGAGTATAACACCCAGCACCCAGTTACTGACCATTACATAGAGAGTATAACACCCAGCACCCAGTTACTGACCATCACATACAGAGAGTATAACACCAAGCACCCAGTTACTGACCATCACATACAGAAAGTATAACACCCAGCACCCAGTTACTGACCATTACATACAGAGAGTATAACACCCAGCACCCAGTTACTGACCATCACATGCAGAGAGTATAACACCCAGCACCCAGTTACTGACCATTACATACAGAGAGTTTTACCCCCAGCACCCAGTTACTGACCATTACATACAGAGAGTATAACACCCAGCACCCAGTTACTGACCATCACATACAGAGAGTATAACACCCAGCACCCAGTAACTGACCATTACATACAGAGAGTATAACACCCAGCACCCAGTTACTGACCATCACATACAGAGAGTATAACACCCAGCACCCAGTTAATGACCATCACATACAGAGAGTATAACACCCAGCACCCAGTTACTGACCATCACATACAGAGAGTATATCACCCAGCACCCAGTTACTGACCATCACATACAGAGATTATATCACCCTGCACCCAGTTACTGACCATCACATACAGAGAGTATAACACCCAGCACCCAGTTACTGACCATCACATACAGAGATTATATCACCCAGCACCCAGTTACTGACCATCACATCCAGAGAGTATAACACCCTGCACCCAGTTACTGACCATCACATACAGAGAGTATATCACCCTGCACCCAGTTACTGACCATCACATTCAGAGAGTATAACACTCAGCACCCAGTTACTGACCATCACACACAGAGAGTATAACACCCAGCACCCAGTTACTGACCATCACTCACAGAGAGTATAACACCCAGCACCCAGTTACTGACCATCACATACAGAGAGTATAACACCCTGCACCCAGTTACTGACCATCACATACAGAGAGTATAACACCCAGCACCCAGTTACTGACCATCACATACAGAGATTATATCACCCAGCATCCAGTTACTGACCATCACATACAGAGAGTATATCACCCTGCACCCAGTTACTGACCATCACATTCAGAGAGTATAACACTCAGCACCCAGTTACTGACCATCACACACAGAGAGTATAACACCCAGCACCCAGTTACTGACCATCACACACAGAGAGTATAACACCCAGCACCCAGTTACTGACCATCACATACAGAGAGTATAACACCCTGCACCCAGTTACTGACCATCACATACAGAGAGTATAACACCCAGCACCCAGTTACTGACCATCACATTCAGAGAGTATAACACCCTGCACCCAGTTACTGACCATTACATACAGAGAGTATAACACCCTGCACCCAGTTACTGACCATCACATACAGAGAGTATAACACCCAGCACCCAGTTACTGACCATTGCATACAGAGAGTATAACACCCAGCACCCAGTTACTGACCATCACATGCAGAGAGTATAACACCCAGCACCCAGTTACTGACCATTACATACAGAGAGTATAACCCCCAGCACCCAGTTACTGACCATTACATACAGAGAGTATAACACCCAGCACCCAGTTACTGACCATCACATTCAGAGAGTATAACACCCTGCACCCAGTTACTGACCATTACATACAGAGAGTATAACACCCAGCACCCAGTTACTGACCATCACATTCAGAGAGTATAACACCCTGCACCCAGTTACTGACCATTACATACAGAGAGTATAACACCCTGCACCCAGTTACTGACCATCACATACAGAGAGTATAACACCCAGCACCCAGTTACTGACCATTGCATACAGAGAGTATAACACCCAGCACCCAGTTACTGACCATCACATGCAGAGAGTATAACACCCAGCACCCAGTTACTGACCATTACATACAGAGATTATATCACCCTGCACCCAGTTACTGACCATCACATACAGAGAGTATAACACCCAGCACCCAGTTACTGACCATCACATACAGAGATTATATCACCCAGCACCCAGTTACTGACCATCACATACAGAGAGTATAACACCCTGCATCCAGTTACTGACCATCACATACAGAGAGTATATCACCCTGCACCCAGTTACTGACCATCACATTCAGAGAGTATAACACTCAGCACCCAGTTACTGACCATCACACACAGAGAGTATAACACCCAGCACACAGTTACTGACCATCACACACAGAGAGTATAACACCCAGCACCCAGTTACTGACCATCACATACAGAGAGTATAACACCCTGCACCCAGTTACTGACCATCACATACAGAGAGTATAACACCCAGCACCCAGTTACTGACCATCACATACAGAGATTATATCACCCAGCACCCAGTTACTGACCATCACATACAGAGAGTATATCACCCTGCACCCAGTTACTGACCATCACATTCAGAGAGTATAACACTCAGCACCCAGTTACTGACCATCACACACAGAGAGTATAACACCCAGCACCCAGTTACTGACCATCACACACAGAGATTATAACACCCAGCACCCAGTTACTGACCATCACATACAGAGAGTATAACACCCAGCACCCAGTTACTGACCATCACATTCAGAGAGTATAACACCCTGCACCCAGTTACTGACCATTACATACAGAGAGTATAACACCCTGCACCCAGTTACTGACCGTCACATACAGAGAGTATAACACCCAGCACCCAGTTACTGACCATTGCATACAGAGAGTATAACACCCAGCACCCAGTTACTGACCATCACATGCAGAGAGTATAACACCCAGCACCCAGTTCCTGACCATTACATACAGAGAGTATAACCCCCAGCACCCAGTTACTGACCATTACATACAGAGAGTATAACACCCAGCACCCAGTTACTGACCATCACATACAGAGAGTATAACGCCCAGCACCCAGTAACTGACCATTACATACAGAGAGTATAACACCCAGCACCCAGTTACTGACCATCACATACAGAGAGTATAACACCCAGCACCCAGTTACTGACCATCACATACAGAGAGTATAACACCCAGCACCCAGTTACTGACCATCACATACAGAGAGTATAACACCCAGCACCCAGTTACTGACCATCACATACAGAGAGTATAACACCTAGCACCCAGTTAGTGACCATCACATACAGAGAGTATAACACCCAGCACCCAGTTACTGACCATGACATACAGAGAGTATAACACCCTGCACCCAGTTACTGACCATCACATACAGAGAGTATAACACCCAGCACCCAGTTAATGACCATCAAAAACAGAGAGTATAACACCCAGCACCCAGTTACTGACCATCACATACAGAGAGTATAACACCCAGCACCCAGTTACTGACCATCACAAACAGAGAGTATAACACCCTGCACCCAGTTAATGACCATCACATACAGAGAGTATAACACCCAGCACCCAGTTAATGACCATCAAAAACAGAGAGTATAGCACCCAGCACCCAGTTACTGACCATCACATACAGAGAGTATAACACCCAGCACCCAGTTACTGACCATCACATACAGAGAGTATAAAACCCTGCACCCAGTTACTGACCATCACATCCAGAGAGTATAACACCCAGCACCCAGTTAATGACCATCAAAAACAGAGAGTATAACACCCAGCACCCAGTTACTGACCATCACATACAGAGAGTATAACACCCAGCACCCAGTTACTGACCATCAAAAACAGAGAGTATAACACCCAGCACCCAGTTACTGACCATCACAGACAGAGAGTATAACACCCAGCACCCAGTTACTGACCATCACATACAGAGAGTACAACACCCTGCACCCTGTTACTGACCATCACATACACAGAGTATAACACCCAGCTCCCAGTTACTGACCATCACATACAGAGAGTATAACACCCAGCACCCAGTTACTGACTATGACATACAGAGAGTATAACACCCAGCACCCAGTTAATGACCATCAAAAACAGAGAGTATAACACCCAGCACCCAGTTACTGACCATCACATACACAGAGTATAACACCCAGCACCCAGTTACTGACCATCACATACAGAGAGTATAACACCCAGCACCCAGTTAATGACCATGACATACAGAGAGTATAACACCCAGCACCCAGTTACTGACCATCACATACAGAGAGTATAACACCCAGCACCCAGTTACTGACCATGACATACAGAGAGTATAACACCCAGCACCCAGTTACTGACCATCACATACAGAGAGTATAACACCCAGCACCCAGTTACTGACCATCACATACAGAGTGTATAACATCCAGCACCCAGTTACTGACCGTGACATACAGAGAGTATAACACCCAGCACCCAGTTACTGACCATCACATACACAGAGTATAACACCCAGCACCCAGTTAATGACCATCAAAAACAGAGAGTATAACACCCAGCACCCAGTTACTGACCATCACATACAGAGAGTATAACACCCAGCACCCAGTTACTGACCATGACATACAGAGAGTATAACACCCAGCACCCAGTTACTGACCATCACATACAGAGAGTATAACACCCAGCACCCAGTTACTGACCATCACATACAGAGAGTATAACACCCTGCACCCAGTTACTGACCATCACATATAGAGAGTATAACACCCAGCACCCAGTTACTGACCATCACATACAGAGAGTATAACACCCAGCACCCAGTTACTGACCATCACATACAGAGAGTATAACACCCTGCACCCAGTTACTGACCATCACATATAGAGAGTATAACACCCAGCACCCAGTTACTGACCATCACATACAGGGAGTATAACACCCAGCACCCAGTTACTGACCATCACATACAGAGAGTATAACACCCTGCACCCAGTTACTGACCATCACATACAGAGAGTATAACACCCTGCACCCAGTTACTGACCATCACATATAGAGAGTATAACACCCAGCACCCAGTTACTGACCATCACATACAGAGAGTATAACACCCAGCACCCAGTTACTGACCATCACATACAGAGAGTATAACACCCTGCACCCAGTTACTGACCATCACATATAGAGTGTATAACACCCAGCACCCAGTTACTGACCATGACATACAGAGAGTATAACACCCAGCACCCAGTTACTGACCATCACATACAGAGAGTATAACACCCAGCACCCAGTTACTGACCATCACATACAGAGAGTATAACACCCAGCACCCAGTTACTGACCATGACATACAGAGAGTATAACACCCAGCACCCAGTTAATGACCAGCAAAAACAGAGAGTATAACACCCAGCACCCAGTTACTGACCATCACATACAGAGAGTATAACACCCAGCACCCAGTTACTGACCATCACATACAGAGAGTATAACACCCAGCACCCAGTTACTGACCGTGACATACAGAGAGTATAACACCCAGCACCCAGTTAATGACCAGCAAAAACAGAGAGTATAACACCCAGCACCCAGTTACTGACCATCACATACAGAGTGTATAACACCCAGCACCCAGTTACTGACCATCACATACAGAGAGTATAACACCCAGCACCCAGTTACTGACCATCACATACAGAGAGTATAACACCCAGCACCCAGTTACTGACCATCACATACAGAGTGAAAAAGACCCAGCACCCAGTTACTGACCATCACATACAGAGAGTATAACACCCAGCACCCAGTTACTGACCATCAAAAACAGAGAGTATAACACCCAGCACCCAGTTACTGACCATCACATACAGAGAGTATAACACGCAGCACCCAGTTACTGACCATCACATACAGAGTGAAAAAGACCCAGCACCCAGTTACTGACCATCACATACAGAGAGTATAACACCCAGCACCCAGTTACTGACCATCAAAAACAGAGAGTACAACACCCAGCACCCAGTTACTGACCATCACATACAGAGAGTATAACACGCAGCACCCAGTTACTGACCATCACATACAGAGAGTATAACACCCAGCACCCAGTTACTGACCATCACATACAGAGAGTATAACACCCAGCACCCAGTTACTGACCATCACATACAGAGAGTATAACACCCAGCACCCAGTTATTGACCATCGCATACAGAGAGTATGACACACAGCACCCAGTTACTGACCATCAAAAACAGAGAGTATAACACCCAGCACCTAGTTACTGACCGTGACATACAGAGAGTATAACACCCAGCACCCAGTTACTGACCATCACATACAGAGAGTATAACACCCAGCACCCAATTACTGACCATCACATACAGAGAGTATAACACCCAGCACCCAGTTATTGACCATCACATACAGAGAGTATAACACACAGCACCCAGTTACTGACCATCAAAAACAGAGAGTATAACACCCAGCACCCAGTTACTGACCGTGACATACAGAGAGTATAACACCCAGCACCCAGTTACTGACCATCAAAATCAGAGAGTATAACACCCAGCACCCAGTAACTGACCATCACATACAGAGAGTATAACACCCAGCACCCAGTTACTGACCATCACATACAGAGAGTATAACTCCCAGCACCCAGTTACTGACCATCACATACAGAAAGTATAACACCCAGCACCCAGTAACTGACCATCACATACAGAGAGTATAACTCCCAGCACCCAGTTACTGACCATCACATACAGAAAGTATAACACCCAGCACCCAGTTACTGACCATCACATTCAGAGAGTATAACACCCAGCACCCAGTTACTGACCATCACATACAGAAAGTATAACACCCAGCACCCAGTTACTGACCATCACATACAGAAAGTATAACACCCAGCACCCAGTTACTGACCATCACATACAGAAAGTATAACACCCAGCACCCAGTTACTGACCATCACATACAGAGAGTATAACACCCTGCACCCAGTTACTGACCATCACATATAGAGAGTATATCACCCAGCACCCAGTAACTGACCATCACATACAGAGAGTATGACACCCAGCACCCAGTTACTGACCATCACATACAGAGAGTATAACACCCAGCACCCAGTTACTGACCATCACATACAGAGAGTATAACACCCTGCACCCAGTTACTGACCATCACATACAGAGAGTATAACACCCAGCACCCAGTTACTGACCATCAAAAACAGAGAGTATAACACCCAGCACCCAGTTACTGACCATCACATACACAGAGTATAACACCCAGCACCCAGTTACTGACCATCACATACAGAGAGTATAACACCCAGCTCGCAGTTATTGACCATCACATACAGAGAGTATAACACCCAGCACCCAGTTACTGACCATCACATACAGAGAGTATAACACCCAGCACCCAGTTACTGACCATCACATACAGAGAGTATAACACCCAGCACCCAGTTACTGACCATGACATACAGAGAGTATAACACCCAGCACCCAGTTACTGACCATGACATACAGAGAGTATAACACCCAGCACCCAGTTACTGACCATCACATACAGGGAGCATAACACCCAGCTCGCAGTTATAGACCATCACATACAGAGAGTATAACACCCTGCACCCAGTTACTGACCATCACCTACAGAGAGTATAACACCCAGCACCCAGTTACTGACCATCACATACAGAGAGTATAACACCCAGCACCCAGTTACTGACCATCACATACAGGGAGTATAACACCCAGCTCGCAGTTATAGACCATCACATACAGAGAGTATAACACCCTGCACCCAGTTACTGACCATCACCTACAGAGAGTATAACACCCAGCACCCAGTTACTGACCATCACATACAGAGAGTATAACACCCGGCACCCAGTTACTGACCATCACATACAGAGACTATAACACCCAGCTCGCAGTTATTGACCATCACATACAGACACTATAACACCCAGCACCCAGTTACTGACCATCACATACAGAGAGTATAACACCCTGCACCCAGTTACTGACCATCACATACAGAGAGTATAACACCCTGCACCCAGTTACTGACCATCACATACAGAGAGTATAACACCCTGCACCCAGTTACTGACCATCACATACAGAGAGTATAACACCCAGCTCGCAGTTACTAACCATCACATACAGAGAGTATAACACCCAGCTCGCAGTTACTAACCATCACATACAGAGAGTATAACACCCAGCACCCAGTTACTGACCATCACATACAGAGAGTATAACACCCAGCACCCAGTTACTGACCATCACATACAGAGAGTATAACACCCAGCACCCAGTTACTGACTATGACATACACAGAGTATAACACCCTGCACCCAGTTACTGACCATCACATACAGAGAGTATAACACCCAGCACCCAGTTAATGATCATCAAAAACAGAGAGTATCACACCCAGCACCCAGTAACTGACCATTACATACAGAGAGTATAACACCCAGCACCCAGTTACTGACCATCACATACAGAGAGTATAACACCCAGCACCCAGTTACTGACCATTACATACAGAGAGTATAACCCCCAGCACCCAGTTACTGACCATCACATACAGAGAGTATAACACCCAGCACCCAGTTACTGACCATCACATACAGAGAGTATAACACCCTGCACCCTGTTACTGACCATCACATACAGAGAGTATAACACCCAGCACGTAGTTACTGACCATCACATACAGAGACGATAACACCCAGCTCGCAGTTATTGACCATCACATACAGAGACTATAACACCCAGCTCGCAGTTATTGACCATCACATACAGAGAGTATAACACCCAGCACCCAGTTACTGACCATCACATACAGAGAGTATAACACCCTGCACCCAGTTACTGACCATCACATACAGAGACTATAACACCCAGCTCGCAGTTATTGACCATCACATACAGAGACTATAACACCCAGCTCGCAGTTACTGACCATCACATACAGAGAGTATAACACCCAGCACCCAGTTAATGACCATCAAAAACAGAGAGTATAACACCCAGCACCCAGTTACTGACCATCACATACAGAGAGTATAACACCCAGCACCCAGTTACTGACCATCACATACAGAGAGTATAACACCCTGCACCCAGTTACTGACCATCACATACAGAGAGTATAACACCCAGCACCCAGTTAATGACCATCAAAAACAGAGAGTATAACACCCAGCACCCAGTTACTGACCATCACAGACAGAGAGTATAACACCCAGCACCCAGTTACTGACCATCACATACACAGAGTATAACACCCAGCTCCCAGTTACTGACCATCACATACACAGAGTATAAAACCCAGCACCCAGTTACTGACCATCACATACAGAGAGTATAACACCCAGCACCCAGTTACTGACCATCACATACAGAGAGTATAACACCCAGCACCCAGTTACTGACCATCACATCCAGAGAGTATAACACCCAGCACCCAGTTACTGACCATCACATACAGAGAGTATAACACCCAGCACCCAGTTACTGACCATCACATACAGAGAGTATAACACCCAGCACCCAGTTACTGACCATCACATACAGAGAGTATAACACCCAGCACCCAGTTAATGACCATCAAAAACAGAGAGTATAACACCCAGCACACAGTTAATGACCATCAAAAACAGAGAGTATAACACCCAGCTCCCAGTTACTGACCATCACATACAGAGAGTATAACACCCAGCACCCAGTTACTGACCATCACATACAGAGAGTATAACACCCAGCACCCAGTTACTGACCATCACATACAGAGATTATAACACCCAGCACCCAGTTACTGACCATCACATACAGAGAGTATAACACCCAGCACCCAGTTACTGACCATCACATACAGAGATTATAACACCCAGCACCCAGTTACTGACCATCACATACAGAGAGTATAACACCCAGCACCCAGTTACTGACCATCACATACAGAGAGTATAACACCCAGCACCCAGTTACTGACCATCACATACAGAGAGTATAACACCCAGCACCCAGTTACTGAACATCACATACAGAGAGTATAACACCCAGCACCCAGTTACTGACCATCACATACAGAGAGTATAACACCCAGCACCCAGTTAATGATCATCAAAAACAGAGAGTATCACACCCAGCACCCAGTAACTGACCATTACATACAGAGAGTATAACACCCAGCACCCAGTTACTGACCATCACATACAGAGAGTATAACACCCAGCACCCAGTTACTGACCATTACATACAGAGAGTATAACCCCCAGCACCCAGTTACTGACCATCACATACAGAGAGTATAACACCCAGCACCCAGTTACTGACCATCACATACAGAGAGTATAACACCCGGCACCCAGTTACTGACCATCACATACAGAGACGATAACACCCAGCTCGCAGTTATTGACCATCACATACAGAGACTATAACACCCAGCTCGCAGTTATTGACCATCACATACAGAGAGTATAACACCCAGCACCCAGTTACTGACCATCACATACAGAGAGTATAACACCCTGCACCCAGTTACTGACCATCACATACAGAGACTATAACACCCAGCTCGCAGTTACTGACCATCACATACAGAGAGTATAACACCCAGCACCCAGTTACTGACAATCACATGCAGAGAGTATAACACCCAGCACCCAGTTACTGACCATTACATACAGAGAGTATAACACCCAGCACCCAGTAACTGACCATCACATACAGAGAGTATAACACCCAGCAACCAGTTACTGACAATCACATGCAGAGAGTATAACACCCAGCACCCAGTTACTGACCATTACATACAGAGAGTATAACACCCAGCACCCAGTAACTGACCATTACATACAGAAAGTATAACACCCAGCACCCAGTTACTGACCATCACATTCAGAGAGTATAACACCCAGCACCCAGTTACTGACCATCACATACAGAAAGTATAACACCCAGCACCCAGTTACTGACCATCACATACAGAAAGTATAACACCCAGCACCCAGTTACTGACCATTACATACAGAGAGTATATCACCCTGCACCCAGTTACTGACCATCACATACAGAGAGTATAACACCCTGCACCCAGTTACTGACCATCACATCTAGAGAGTATATCACCCAGCACCCAGTAACTGACCATCACATACAGAGAGTATGACACCCAGCACCCAGTTACTGACCATCACATACAGAGAGTATAACACCCAGCACCCAGTTACTGACCATCACATACAGAGAGTATAACACCCTGCACCCAGTTACTGACCATCACATACAGAGAGTATAACACCCAGCACCCAGTTAATGACCATCAAAAACAGAGAGTATAACACCCAGCACCCAGTGACTGACCATCACATACACAGAGTATAACACCCAGCACCCAGTTACTGACCATCACATACAGAGAGTATAACACCCAGCTCGCAGTTATTGACCATCACATACAGAGAGTATAACACCCAGCACCCAGTTACTGACCATCACATACAGAGAGTATAACACCCAGCACCCAGTTACTGACCATGACATACAGAGAGTATAACACCCAGCTCGCAGTTATAGACCATCACATACAGAGAGTATAACACCCTGCACCCAGTTACTGACCATCACCTACAGAGAGTATAACACCCAGCACCCAGTTACTGACCATCACATACAGAGAGTATAACACCCGGCACCCAGTTACTGACCATCACATACAGAGACTATAACACCCAGCTCGCAGTTATTGACCATCACATACAGACACTATAACACCCAGCACCCAGTTACTGACCATCACATACAGAGAGTATAACACCCTGCACCCAGTTACTGACCATCACATACAGAGAGTATAACACCCTGCACCTAGTTACTGACCATCACATACAGAGAGTATAACACCCAGCTCGCAGTTACTAACCATCACATACAGAGACTATAACACCCAGCACCCTGTTACTGACTATGACATACACAGAGTATAACACCCTGCACCCAGTTACTGACCATCACATACAGAGAGTATAACACCCAGCACCCAGTTACTGACCATCACATACAGAGAGTATAACACCCAGCACCCAGTTACTGACTATGACATACACAGAGTATAACACCCTGCACCCAGTTACTGACCATCACATACAGAGAGTATAACACCCAGCACCCAGTTACTGACTATGACATACACAGAGTATAACACCCTGCACCCAGTTACTGACCATCACATACAGAGAGTATAACACCCAGCACCCAGTTACTGACCATTACATACAGAGAGTATAACCCCCAGCACCCAGTTACTGACCATCACATACAGAGAGTATAACACCCAGCACCCAGTTAATGATCATCAAAAACAGAGAGTATCACACCCAGCACCCAGTAACTGACCATTACATACAGAGAGTATAACACCCAGCACCCAGTTACTGACCATCACATACAGAGAGTATAACACCCAGCACCCAGTTACTGACCATTACATACAGAGAGTATAACCCCCAGCACCCAGTTACTGACCATCACATACAGAGAGTATAACACCCAGCACCCAGTTACTGACCATCACATACAGAGAGTATAACACCCTGCACCCAGTTACTGACCATCACATACAGAGAGTATAACACCCAGCACCCAGTTACTGACCATCACATACAGAGACGATAACACCCAGCTCGCAGTTATTGACCATCACATACAGAGACTATAACACCCAGCTCGCAGTTATTGACCATCACATACAGAGAGTATAACACCCAGCACCCAGTTACTGACCATCACATACAGAGAGTATAACACCCTGCACCCAGTTACTGACCATCACATACAGAGACTATAACACCCAGCTCGCAGTTATTGACCATCACATACAGAGACTATAACACCCAGCTCGCAGTTACTGACCATCACATACAGAGAGTATAACACCCAGCACCCAGTTAATGACCATCAAAAACAGAGAGTATAACACCCAGCACCCAGTTACTGACCATCACATACAGAGAGTATAACACCCAGCACCCAGTTACTGACCATCACATACAGAGAGTATAACACCCTGCACCCAGTTACTGACCATCACATACAGAGAGTATAACACCCAGCACCCAGTTAATGACCATCAAAAACAGAGAGTATAACACCCAGCACCCAGTTACTGACCATCACAGACAGAGAGTATAACACCCAGCACCCAGTTACTGACCATCACATACACAGAGTATAACACCCAGCTCCCAGTTACTGACCATCACATACACAGAGTATAAAACCCAGCACCCAGTTACTGACCATCACATACAGAGAGTATAACACCCAGCACCCAGTTACTGACCATCACATACAGAGAGTATAACACCCAGCACCCAGTTACTGACCATCACATACAGAGAGTATAACACCCAGCACCCAGTTACTGACCATCACATACAGAGAGTATAACACCCTGCACCCAGTTACTGACCATCACATACAGAGAGTATAACACCCAGCACCCAGTTACTGACCATCACATACAGAGAGTATAACACCCAGCACCCAGTTACTGACCATCACATACAGAGAGTATAACACCCAGCACCCAGTTACTGACCATCACATACAGAGAGTATAACACCCTGCACCCAGTTACTGACCATCACATACAGAGAGTATAACACCCAGCACCCAGTTACTGACCATCACATACAGAGAGTATAACACCCTGCACCCAGTTACTGACCATCACATACAGAGAGTATAACACCCAGCACCCAGTTACTGACCATCACATACAGAGAGTATAACACCCAGCACCCAGTTACTGACCATCACATACAGAGAGTATAACACCCAGCACCCAGTTACTGACCATCACATACAGAGACTATAACACCCAGCACCCAGTTACTGAACATCACATACAGAGAGTATAACACCCAGCACCCAGTTACTGACCATCACATACAGAGAGTATAACACCCAGCACCCAGTTAATGATCATCAAAAACAGAGAGTATCACACCCAGCACCCAGTAACTGACCATTACATACAGAGAGTATAACACCCAGCACCCAGTTACTGACCATCACATACAGAGAGTATAACACCCAGCACCCAGTTACTGACCATTACATACAGAGAGTATAACCCCCAGCACCCAGTTACTGACCATCACATACAGAGAGTATAACACCCAGCACCCAGTTACTGACCATCACATACAGAGAGTATAACACCCGGCACCCAGTTACTGACCATCACATACAGAGACGATAACACCCAGCTCGCAGTTATTGACCATCACATACAGAGACTATAACACCCAGCTCGCAGTTATTGACCATCACATACAGAGAGTATAACACCCAGCACCCAGTTACTGACCATCACATACAGAGAGTATAACACCCTGCACCCAGTTACTGACCATCACATACAGAGACTATAACACCCAGCTCGCAGTTATTGACCATCACATACAGAGACTATAACACCCAGCTCGCAGTTACTGACCATCACATACAGAGAGTATAACACCCAGCACCCAGTTACTGACAATCACATGCAGAGAGTATAACACCCAGCACCCAGTTACTGACCATTACATACAGAGAGTATAACACCCAGCACCCAGTTACTGACCATCACATACAGAGAGTATAACACCCTGCACCCAGTAACTGACCATCACATACAGAGAGTATAACACCCTGCACCCAGTTACTGACCATCACATACAGAGAGTATAACACCCTGCACCCAGTAACTGACCATCACATACAGAGAGTATAACACCCTGCACCCAGTTACTGACTATCACATACAGAGAGTATAACACCCAGCACCCAGTAACTGACCATTACATACAGAGAGTATAACACCCAGCACCCAGTTACTGACCATCACATACAGAGAGTATAACACCCTGCACCCAGTTACTGACCATTACATACAGAGAGTATAACACCCAGCACCCAGTAACTGACCATTACATACAGAGAGTATAACACCCAGCACCCAGTTACTGACCATCACATACAGAGAGTATAACACCCAGCACCCAGTTACTGACCATTACATACAGAGAGTATAACACCCAGCACCCAGTTACTGACCATCACATACAGAGAGTATAACACCCTGCACCCAGTTACTGACCATCACATACAGAGAGTATAACACCCTGCACCCAGTTACTGACCATGACATACAGAGAGTATGACACCCAGCACCCAGTTACTGACCATCACACACAGAGAGTATAACACCCTGCACCCAGTTACTGACCATCACATACAGAGAGTATAACACCCAGCACCCAGTTACTGACCATTACATAGAGAGTATAACACCCAGCACCCAGTTAATGACCATCAAAAACAGAGAGTATAACACCCAGCACCCAGTTACTGACCATCACATACAGAGAGTATAACACCCAGCACCCAGTTACTGACCATCACATACAGAGAGTATAACACCCTGCACCCAGTTACTGACCATCACAGACAGAGAGTATAACACCCAGCACCCAGTTACTGACCATCACATACACAGAGTATAACACCCTGCACCCAGTTACTGACCATCACATACAGAGAGTATAACACCCAGCACCCAGTTAATGACCATCAAAAACAGAGAGTATAACACCCAGCACCCAGTTACTGACCATCACATACAGAGAGTATAACACCCAGCACCCAGTTACTGACCATCACATACAGAGAGTATAACACCCAGCACCCAGTTACTGACCATTACATACAGAGAGTATAACCCCCAGCACCCAGTTACTGACCATCACATACAGAGAGTATAACACCCAGCACCCAGTTACTGACCATCACATACAGAGAGTATAACACCCAGCACCCAGTAACTGACCATTACATACAGAGAGTATAACCCCCAGCACCCAGTTACTGACCATTACATACAGAGAGTATAACACACAGCACCCAGTTACTGACCATCACATACAGAGAGTATAACACACAGCACCCAGTAACTGACCATTACATACAGAGAGTATAACACCCAGCACCCAGTTACTGACCATCACATACAGAGAGTATAACACCCTGCACCCAGTTATTGACCATCACATACAGAGAGTATAACACCCAGCACCCAGTTACTGACCATGACATACAGAGAGTATAACACCCTGCACCCAGTTACTGACCATCACATACAGAGAGTATAACACCCAGCACCCAGTTAATGACCATCAAAAACAGAGAGTATAACACCCAGCACCCAGTTACTGACCATCACATACAGAGAGTATAACACCCAGCACCCAGTTACTGACCATCACATACAGAGAGTATAACACCCTGCACCCAGTTACTGACCATCACATACAGAGAGTATAACACCCAGCACCCAGTTACTGACCATCACATACAGAGAGTATAACACCCTGCACCCAGTTATTGACCATCACATACAGAGAGTATAACACCCAGCACCCAGTTACTGACCATGACATACAGAGAGTATAACACCCTGCACCCAGTTACTGAACATCACATACAGAGTGTATAACACCCAGCACCCAGTTAATGACCATCAAAAACAGAGAGTATAACACCCAGCACCCAGTTATTGACCATCACATACAGAGAGTATAACACCCAGCACCCAGTTACTGACCATCACATACAGAGAGTATAACACCCAGCACCCAGTTACTGACCATCACATACAGAGAGTATAACACCCAGCATCCAGTTACTGACCATCACATACAGAGAGTATAACACCCTGCACCCAGTTACTGACCATCACATACAGAGAGTATAACACCCAGCACCCAGTTAATGACCAACAAAAACAGAGAGTATAACACCCAGCACCCAGTTACTGACCATCACATACAGAGAGTATAACACCCAGCATCCAGTTACTGACCATCACATACAGAGAGTATAACACCCAGCACCCAGTTACTGACCATCACATACAGAGAGTATAACACCCAGCACCCAGTTACTGACCATCACATACAGAGAGTATAACACCCTGCACCCAGTTACTGACCATCACATACAGAGAGTATAACACCCAGCACCCAGTTACTGACCATCACATACAGAGACGATAACACCCAGCTCGCAGTTATTGACCATCACATACAGAGACTATAACACCCAGCTCGCAGTTATTGACCATCACATACAGAGAGTATAACACCCAGCACCCAGTTACTGACCATCACATACAGAGAGTATAACACCCTGCACCCAGTTACTGACCATCACATACAGAGACTATAACACCCAGCTCGCAGTTATTGACCATCACATACAGAGACTATAACACCCAGCTCGCAGTTACTGACCATCACATACAGAGAGTATAACACCCAGCACCCAGTTAATGACCATCAAAAACAGAGAGTATAACACCCAGCACCCAGTTACTGACCATCACATACAGAGAGTATAACACCCAGCACCCAGTTACTGACCATCACATACAGAGAGTATAACACCCTGCACCCAGTTACTGACCATCACATACAGAGAGTATAACACCCAGCACCCAGTTAATGACCATCAAAAACAGAGAGTATAACACCCAGCACCCAGTTACTGACCATCACAGACAGAGAGTATAACACCCAGCACCCAGTTACTGACCATCACATACACAGAGTATAACACCCAGCTCCCAGTTACTGACCATCACATACACAGAGTATAAAACCCAGCACCCAGTTACTGACCATCACATACAGAGAGTATAACACCCAGCACCCAGTTACTGACCATCACATACAGAGAGTATAACACCCAGCACCCAGTTACTGACCATCACATACAGAGAGTATAACACCCAGCACCCAGTTACTGACCATCACATACAGAGAGTATAACACCCAGCACCCAGTTACTGACCATCACATACAGAGAGTATAACACCCAGCACCCAGTTACTGACCATCACATACAGAGAGTATAACACCCAGCACCCAGTTACTGACCATCACATACAGAGAGTATAACACCCAGCACCCAGTTACTGACCATCACATACAGAGAGTATAACACCCAGCACCCAGTTACTGACCATCACATACAGAGATTATAACACCCAGCACCCAGTTACTGACCATCACATACAGAGAGTATAACACCCAGCACCCAGTTACTGACCATCACATACAGAGAGTATAACACCCTGCACCCAGTTACTGACCATCACATACAGAGAGTATAACACCCAGCACCCAGTTACTGACCATCACATACAGAGAGTATAACACCCAGCACCCAGTTACTGACCATCACATACAGAGAGTATAACACCCAGCACCCAGTTACTGACCATCACATACAGAGACTATAACACCCAGCACCCAGTTACTGAACATCACATACAGAGAGTATAACACCCAGCACCCAGTTACTGACCATCACATACAGAGAGTATAACACCCAGCACCCAGTTAATGATCATCAAAAACAGAGAGTATCACACCCAGCACCCAGTAACTGACCATTACATACAGAGAGTATAACACCCAGCACCCAGTTACTGACCATCACATACAGAGAGTATAACACCCAGCACCCAGTTACTGACCATTACATACAGAGAGTATAACCCCCAGCACCCAGTTACTGACCATCACATACAGAGAGTATAACACCCAGCACCCAGTTACTGACCATCACATACAGAGAGTATAACACCCGGCACCCAGTTACTGACCATCACATACAGAGACGATAACACCCAGCTCGCAGTTATTGACCATCACATACAGAGACTATAACACCCAGCTCGCAGTTATTGACCATCACATACAGAGAGTATAACACCCAGCACCCAGTTACTGACCATCACATACAGAGAGTATAACACCCTGCACCCAGTTACTGACCATCACATACAGAGACTATAACACCCAGCTCGCAGTTATTGACCATCACATACAGAGACTATAACACCCAGCTCGCAGTTACTGACCATCACATACAGAGAGTATAACACCCAGCACCCAGTTACTGACAATCACATGCAGAGAGTATAACACCCAGCACCCAGTTACTGACCATTACATACAGAGAGTATAACACCCAGCACCCAGTTACTGACCATCACATACAGAGAGTATAACACCCTGCACCCAGTAACTGACCATCACATACAGAGAGTATAACACCCTGCACCCAGTTACTGACCATCACATACAGAGAGTATAACACCCTGCACCCAGTAACTGACCATCACATACAGAGAGTATAACACCCTGCACCCAGTTACTGACTATCACATACAGAGAGTATAACACCCAGCACCCAGTAACTGACCATTACATACAGAGAGTATAACACCCAGCACCCAGTTACTGACCATCACATACAGAGAGTATAACACCCTGCACCCAGTTACTGACCATTACATACAGAGAGTATAACACCCAGCACCCAGTAACTGACCATTACATACAGAGAGTATAACACCCAGCACCCAGTTACTGACCATCACATACAGAGAGTATAACACCCAGCACCCAGTTACTGACCATTACATACAGAGAGTATAACACCCAGCACCCAGTTACTGACCATCACATACAGAGACTATAACACCCTGCACCCAGTAACTGACCATCACATACAGAGAGTATAACACCCTGCACCCAGTTACTGACCATGACATACAGAGAGTATGACACCCAGCACCCAGTTACTGACCATCACACACAGAGAGTATAACACCCTGCACCCAGTTACTGACCATCACATACAGAGAGTATAACACCCAGCACCCAGTTACTGACCATTACATAGAGAGTATAACACCCAGCACCCAGTTAATGACCATCAAAAACAGAGAGTATAACACCCAGCACCCAGTTACTGACCATCACATACAGAGAGTATAACACCCAGCACCCAGTTACTGACCATCACATACAGAGAGTATAACACCCTGCACCCAGTTACTGACCATCACAGACAGAGAGTATAACACCCAGCACCCAGTTACTGACCATCACATACACAGAGTATAACACCCTGCACCCAGTTACTGACCATCACATACAGAGAGTATAACACCCAGCACCCAGTTAATGACCATCAAAAACAGAGAGTATAACACCCAGCACCCAGTTACTGACCATCACATACAGAGAGTATAACACCCAGCACCCAGTTACTGACCATCACATACAGAGAGTATAACACCCAGCACCCAGTTACTGACCATTACATACAGAGAGTATAACCCCCAGCACCCAGTTACTGACCATCACATACAGAGAGTATAACACCCAGCACCCAGTTACTGACCATCACATACAGAGAGTATAACACCCAGCACCCAGTAACTGACCATTACATACAGAGAGTATAACCCCCAGCACCCAGTTACTGACCATTACATACAGAGAGTATAACACACAGCACCCAGTTACTGACCATCACATACAGAGAGTATAACACACAGCACCCAGTAACTGACCATTACATACAGAGAGTATAACACCCAGCACCCAGTTACTGACCATCACATACAGAGAGTATAACACCCTGCACCCAGTTATTGACCATCACATACAGAGAGTATAACACCCAGCACCCAGTTACTGACCATGACATACAGAGAGTATAACACCCTGCACCCAGTTACTGACCATCACATACAGAGAGTATAACACCCAGCACCCAGTTAATGACCATCAAAAACAGAGAGTATAACACCCAGCACCCAGTTACTGACCATCACATACAGAGAGTATAACACCCAGCACCCAGTTACTGACCATCACATACAGAGAGTATAACACCCTGCACCCAGTTACTGACCATCACATACAGAGAGTATAACACCCAGCACCCAGTTACTGACCATCACATACAGAGAGTATAACACCCTGCACCCAGTTATTGACCATCACATACAGAGAGTATAACACCCAGCACCCAGTTACTGACCATGACATACAGAGAGTATAACACCCTGCACCCAGTTACTGAACATCACATACAGAGTGTATAACACCCAGCACCCAGTTAATGACCATCAAAAACAGAGAGTATAACACCCAGCACCCAGTTATTGACCATCACATACAGAGAGTATAACACCCAGCACCCAGTTACTGACCATCACATACAGAGAGTATAACACCCAGCACCCAGTTACTGACCATCACATACAGAGAGTATAACACCCAGCATCCAGTTACTGACCATCACATACAGAGAGTATAACACCCTGCACCCAGTTACTGACCATCACATACAGAGAGTATAACACCCAGCACCCAGTTAATGACCAACAAAAACAGAGAGTATAACACCCAGCACCCAGTTACTGACCATCACATACAGTGAGTATAACACCCAGCACCCAGTTACTGACCATCACATACAGAGAGTATAACACCCTGCACCCAGTTACTGACCATCACATACAGAGAGTATAACACCCAGCACCCAGTTAATGACCATCAAAAACAGAGAGTATAACACCCAGCACCCAGTTACTGACCATCACATACAGAGAGTATAACACCCAGCACCCAGTTACTGACCATCACATACAGAGAGTATAACACCCTGCACCCAGTTACTGACCATCACAGACAGAGAGTATAACACCCAGCACCCAGTTACTGACTATGACATACACAGAGTATAACACCCTGCACCCAGTTACTGACCATCACATACAGAGAGTATAACACCCAGCACCCAGTTAATGACCATCAAAAACAGAGAGTATAACACCCAGCACCCAGTTACTGACCATCACATACAGAGAGTATAACACCCAGCACCCAGTTACTGACCATCACATACAGAGAGTATAACACCCAGCACCCAGTTACTGACCATTACATACAGAGAGTATAACCCCCAGCACCCAGTTACTGACCATCACATACAGAGAGTATAACACCCAGCACCCAGTTACTGACCATCACATACAGAGAGTATAACACCCAGCACCCAGTAACTGACCATTACATACAGAGAGTATAACCCCCAGCACCCAGTTACTGACCATTACATACAGAGAGTATAACACACAGCACCCAGTTACTGACCATCACATACAGAGAGTATAACACACAGCACCCAGTAACTGACCATTACATACAGAGAGTATAACACCCAGCACCCAGTTACTGACCATCACATACAGAGAGTATAACACCCTGCACCCAGTTATTGACCATCACATACAGAGAGTATAACACCCAGCACCCAGTTACTGACCATGACATACAGAGAGTATAACACCCAGCACCCAGTTACTGACCATCACATACAGAGAGTATAACACCCAGCACCCAGTTAATGACCATCAAAAACAGAGAGTATAACACCCAGCACCCAGTTACTGACCATCACATACAGAGAGTATAACACCCAGCACCCAGTTACTGACCATCACATACAGAGAGTATAACACCCTGCACCCAGTTACTGACCATCACATACAGAGAGTATAACACCCAGCACCCAGTTACTGACCATCACATACAGAGAGTATAACACCCTGCACCCAGTTATTGACCATCACATACAGAGAGTATAACACCCAGCACCCAGTTACTGACCATGACATACAGAGAGTATAACACCCTGCACCCAGTTACTGACCATCACATACAGAGTGTATAACACCCAGCACCCAGTTAATGACCATCAAAAACAGAGAGTATAACACCCAGCACCCAGTTATTGACCATCACATACAGAGAGTATAACACCCAGCACCCAGTTACTGACCATCACATACAGAGAGTATAACACCCAGCACCCAGTTACTGACCATCACATACAGAGAGTATAACACCCAGCACCCAGTTACTGACCATCACATACAGAGAGTATAACACCCTGCACCCAGTTACTGACCATCACATACAGAGAGTATAACACCCAGCACCCAGTTAATGACCAACAAAAACAGAGAGTATAACACCCAGCACCCAGTTACTGACCATCACATACAGAGAGTATAACACCCAGCACCCAGTTACTGACCATCACATACAGAGAGTATAACACCCTGCACCCAGTTACTGACCATCACATACAGAGAGTATAACACCCAGCACCCAGTTAATGACCATCAAAAACAGAGAGTATAACACCCAGCACCCAGTTACTGACCATCACAGACAGAGAGTATAACACCCAGCACCCAGTTACTGACCATCACATACAGAGAGTATAACACCCTGCACCCAGTTACTGACCATCACAGACACAGAGGAGAACACCCAGCTCCCAGTTACTGACCATCACATACACAGAGTATAACACCCAGCTCCCAGTTACTGACCATCACATACAGAGAATATAACACCCAGCACCCAGTTATTGACTATGACATACACAGAGTATAACACCCTGCACCCAGTTACTGGCCATCACATACAGAGAGTATAACACCCAGCACCCAGTTAATGACCATCAAAAACAGAGAGTATCACACACAGCACCCAGTAACTGACCATTACATACAGAGAGTATAACACCCAGCACCCAGTTACTGACCATCACATACAGAGAGTATAACACCCAGCACCCAGTAACTGACCATTACATACAGAGAGTATAACCCCCAGCACCCAGTTACTGACCATTACATACAGAGAGTATAACACCCAGCACCCAGTTACTGACCATCACATACAGAGAGTATAACACACAGCACCCAGTAACTGACCATCACATACAGAGAGTATAACACCCAGCACCCAGTTACTGACCATGACATACAGAGAGTATGACACCCAGCACCCAGTTACTGACCATCACATACAGAGAGTATAACACCCTGCACCCAGTTACTGACCATCACATACAGAGAGTATAACACCCAGCACCCAGTTAATGACCATCAAAAACAGAGAGTATAACACCCAGCACCCAGTTACTGACCATCACATACAGAGAGTATAACACCCAGCACCCAGTTACTGACCATCACATATAGAGAGTATAACACCCTGCACCCAGTTACTGACCATCACATACAGAGAGTATAACACCCAGCACCCAGTTAATGACCATCAAAAACAGAGAGTATAACACCCAGCACCCAGTTACTGACCATCACATACAGAGAGTATAACACCCAGCACCCAGTTACTGACCATCACATACAGAGAGTATAACACCCTGCACCCAGTTACTGACCATCACATACACAGAGTATAACACCCAGCTCCCAGTTACTGACCATCACATACAGAGAGTATAACACCCAGCACCCAGTTAATGACCATCAAAAACAGAGAGTATAACTCCCAGAACCCAGTTACTGACCATCACAGACAGAGAGTATAACACCCTGCACCCAGTTACTGACCATAACATACACAGAGTATAACACCCAGCTCCCAGTTACTGACCATCACATACAGAGAGTATAACACCCAGCACCCAGTTACTGACCATCACATACAGAGAGTATAACACCCTGCACCCAGTTACTGACCATCACAGACAGAGAGTATAACACCCAGCACCCAGTTACTGACTATGACATACACAGAGTATAACACCCTGCACCCAGTTACTGACCATCACATACAGAGAGTATAACACCCAGCACCCAGTTAATGACCATCAAAAACAGAGAGTATAACACCCAGCACCCAGTTACTGACCATCACATACAGAGAGTATAACACCCAGCACCCAGTTACTGACCATCACATACAGAGAGTATAACACCCAGCACCCAGTTACTGACCATTACATACAGAGAGTATAACCCCCAGCACCCAGTTACTGACCATCACATACAGAGAGTATAACACCCAGCACCCAGTTACTGACCATCACATACAGAGAGTATAACACCCAGCACCCAGTAACTGACCATTACATACAGAGAGTATAACCCCCAGCACCCAGTTACTGACCATTACATACAGAGAGTATAACACACAGCACCCAGTTACTGACCATCACATACAGAGAGTATAACACACAGCACCCAGTAACTGACCATTACATACAGAGAGTATAACACCCAGCACCCAGTTACTGACCATCACATACAGAGAGTATAACACCCTGCACCCAGTTATTGACCATCACATACAGAGAGTATAACACCCAGCACCCAGTTACTGACCATGACATACAGAGAGTATAACACCCAGCACCCAGTTACTGACCATCACATACAGAGAGTATAACACCCAGCACCCAGTTAATGACCATCAAAAACAGAGAGTATAACACCCAGCACCCAGTTACTGACCATCACATACAGAGAGTATAACACCCAGCACCCAGTTACTGACCATCACATACAGAGAGTATAACACCCTGCACCCAGTTACTGACCATCACATACAGAGAGTATAACACCCAGCACCCAGTTACTGACCATCACATACAGAGAGTATAACACCCTGCACCCAGTTATTGACCATCACATACAGAGAGTATAACACCCAGCACCCAGTTACTGACCATGACATACAGAGAGTATAACACCCTGCACCCAGTTACTGACCATCACATACAGAGTGTATAACACCCAGCACCCAGTTAATGACCATCAAAAACAGAGAGTATAACACCCAGCACCCAGTTATTGACCATCACATACAGAGAGTATAACACCCAGCACCCAGTTACTGACCATCACATACAGAGAGTATAACACCCAGCACCCAGTTACTGACCATCACATACAGAGAGTATAACACCCAGCACCCAGTTACTGACCATCACATACAGAGAGTATAACACCCTGCACCCAGTTACTGACCATCACATACAGAGAGTATAACACCCAGCACCCAGTTAATGACCAACAAAAACAGAGAGTATAACACCCAGCACCCAGTTACTGACCATCACATACAGAGAGTATAACACCCAGCACCCAGTTACTGACCATCACATACAGAGAGTATAACACCCTGCACCCAGTTACTGACCATCACATACAGAGAGTATAACACCCAGCACCCAGTTAATGACCATCAAAAACAGAGAGTATAACACCCAGCACCCAGTTACTGACCATCACAGACAGAGAGTATAACACCCAGCACCCAGTTACTGACCATCACATACAGAGAGTATAACACCCTGCACCCAGTTACTGACCATCACAGACACAGAGGAGAACACCCAGCTCCCAGTTACTGACCATCACATACACAGAGTATAACACCCAGCTCCCAGTTACTGACCATCACATACAGAGAATATAACACCCAGCACCCAGTTATTGACTATGACATACACAGAGTATAACACCCTGCACCCAGTTACTGGCCATCACATACAGAGAGTATAACACCCAGCACCCAGTTAATGACCATCAAAAACAGAGAGTATCACACACAGCACCCAGTAACTGACCATTACATACAGAGAGTATAACACCCAGCACCCAGTTACTGACCATCACATACAGAGAGTATAACACCCAGCACCCAGTAACTGACCATTACATACAGAGAGTATAACCCCCAGCACCCAGTTACTGACCATTACATACAGAGAGTATAACACCCAGCACCCAGTTACTGACCATCACATACAGAGAGTATAACACACAGCACCCAGTAACTGACCATCACATACAGAGAGTATAACACCCAGCACCCAGTTACTGACCATGACATACAGAGAGTATGACACCCAGCACCCAGTTACTGACCATCACATACAGAGAGTATAACACCCTGCACCCAGTTACTGACCATCACATACAGAGAGTATAACACCCAGCACCCAGTTAATGACCATCAAAAACAGAGAGTATAACACCCAGCACCCAGTTACTGACCATCACATACAGAGAGTATAACACCCAGCACCCAGTTACTGACCATCACATATAGAGAGTATAACACCCTGCACCCAGTTACTGACCATCACATACAGAGAGTATAACACCCAGCACCCAGTTAATGACCATCAAAAACAGAGAGTATAACACCCAGCACCCAGTTACTGACCATCACATACAGAGAGTATAACACCCAGCACCCAGTTACTGACCATCACATACAGAGAGTATAACACCCTGCACCCAGTTACTGACCATCACATACACAGAGTATAACACCCAGCTCCCAGTTACTGACCATCACATACAGAGAGTATAACACCCAGCACCCAGTTAATGACCATCAAAAACAGAGAGTATAACTCCCAGAACCCAGTTACTGACCATCACAGACAGAGAGTATAACACCCTGCACCCAGTTACTGACCATAACATACACAGAGTATAACACCCAGCTCCCAGTTACTGACCATCACATACAGAGAGTATAACACCCTGCACACAGTTACTGACCATCACATACAGAGAGTATAACACCCAGCACCCAGTTAATGACCATCAAAAACAGAGAGTATAACTCCCAGAACCCAGTTACTGACCATAACAGACAGAGAGTATAACACCCTGCACCCAGTTACTGACCATAACATACAGAGAGTATAACACCCTGCACACAGTTACTGACCATCACAGACAGAGAGTATAACACCCTGCACCCAGTTACTGACCATCACATACAGAGAGTATAACACCCAGCACCCAGTTAATGACCATCAAAAACAGAGAGTATCACACCCAGCACCCAGTAACTGACCACTACATACAGAGAGTATAACACCCAGCACCCAGTTACTGACCATCACATACAGAGAGTATAACACCCAGCACCCAGTTACTGACCATCACATACAGAGAGTATAACACCCAGCACCCAGTTACTGACCATTACATACAGAGAGTATAACCCCCAGCACCCAGTTACTGACCATCACATACAGAGAGTATAACACCAAGCACCCAGTTACTGACCATCACATACAGAGAGTATAACACCCAGCACCCAGTAACTGACCATTACATACAGAGAGTATAACCCCCAGCACCCAGTTACTGACCATCAAAAACAGAGAGTATCACACCCAGCACCCAGTAACTGACCATCACATACAGAGAGTATAACACCCAGCACCCAGTTACTGACCATCACATACAGAGAGTATAACACCCAGCACCCAGTTACTGACCATCACATACAGAGAGTATAACACCCAGCACCCAGTTACTGACCATTACATACAGAGAGTATAACCCCCAGCACCCAGTTACTGACCATCACATACAGAGAGTATAACACCCAGCACCCAGTTACTGACCATCACATACAGAGAGTATAACACCCAGCACCCAGTAACTGACCATGACATACAGAGAGTATAACCCCCAGCACCCAGTTACTGACCATTACATACAGAGAGTATAACACCCAGCACCCAGTTACTGACCATCACATACAGAGAGTATAACACCCAGCACCCAGTTACTGACCATCACATACAGAGAGTATAACACCCAGCACCCAGTTACTGACCATCACATACAGAGAGTATAACACCCAGCACCCAGTTACTGACCATCACATACAGAGAGTATAACACCCAGCACGCAGTTACTGACCATCACATACAGAGAGTATAACACCCAGCACCCAGTTACTGACCATCACATACAGAGAGTATAACACCCTGCACCCAGTTACTGACCATCACAGACACAGAGTATAACACCCAGCACCCAGTTAATGACCATCAAATACAGAGAGTATAACACCCTGCACCCAGTTACTGACCATCACATACACAGAGTATAACACCCAGCTCCCAGTTACTGACCATCACATACAGAGAGTATAACACCCAGCACCCAGTTACTGACCATCACAGGCAGAGAGTATAACACCCAGCACCCAGTTACAGACCATCACATACAGAGAGTATAACACCCTGCACCCAGTTACTGACCATAACATACACAGAGTATAACACCCAGCACCCAGTTACTGACCGTGACATACAGAGAGTATAACACCCAGCACCCAGTTATTGACCATCACATACAGAGAGTATAACACCCAGCACCCAGTTACTGACCATCACATACAGAGAGTATAACATCCTGCACCCAGTTATTGACCATCACATACAGAGAGTATAACACCCAGCACCCAGTTACTGACTATGACATACACAGAGTATAACACCCAGCACCCAGTTAATGACCATCAAAAACAGAGAGTATCACACCCAGCACCCAGTTACTGACCATCACATACAGAGAGGATAACACCCAGCACCCAGTTACTGACCATCACATACAGAGAGTATAACACCCAGCACCCAGTTACTGACCATCACATACAGAGAGTATAACACCCAGCACCCAGTTACTGACCATCACATACAGAGAGTATAACACCCAGCACCCAGTTACTGACCATCACATACAGAGAGTATAACACCTAGCACCCAGTTACTGACCATCACATACAGAGAGTATAACACCCAGCACCCAGTTACTGACCATGACATACAGAGAGTATAACACCCTGCACCCAGTTACTGACCATCACATACAGAGAGTATAACACCCAGCACCCAGTTAATGACCATCAAAAACAGAGAGTATAACACCCAGCACCCAGTTACTGACCATCACATACAGAGAGTATAACACCCAGCACCCAGTTACTGACCATCACATACAGAGAGTATAACACCCTGCACCCAGTTATTGACCATCACATACAGAGAGTATAACACCCAGCACCCAGTTACTGACCATGACATACAGAGAGTATAACACCCAGCACCCAGTTACTGACCATCACATACAGAGAGTATAACACCCTGCACCCAGTTACTGACCATCACATACAGAGAGTATAACACCCAGCACCCAGTTAATGACCATCAAAAACAGAGAGTATAACACCCAGCACCCAGTTACTGACCATCACATACAGAGAGTATAACACCCAGCACCCAGTTACTGACCATCACATACAGAGAGTATAACACCCTGCACCCAGTTATTGACCATCACATACAGAGAGTATAACACCCAGCACCCAGTTACTGACCATGACATACAGAGAGTATAACACCCAGCACCCAGTTACTGACCATCACATACAGAGAGTATAACACCCTGCACCCAGTTACTGACCATCACATACAGAGAGTATAACACCCAGCACCCAGTTAATGACCATCAAAAACAGAGAGTATAACACCCAGCACCCAGTTACTGACCATCACACACAGAGAGTATAACACCCAGCACCCAGTTACTGACCATCACATACAGAGAGTATAACACCCTGCACCCAGTTACTGACCATCACATACAGAGAGTATAACACCCAGCACCCAGTTACTGACCATCACATACAGAGAGTATAACACCCAGCACCCAGTTAATGACCATCACACACAGAGAGTATAACACCCAGCACCCAGTTACTGACCATCACACACAGAGAGTATAACACCCAGCACCCAGTTACTGACCATCACATACAGAGAGTATAACACCCAGCACCCAGTTACTGACCATCACACACAGAGAGTATAACACCCAGCACCCAGTTACTGACCATCACATACAGAGAGTATAACACCCAGCACCCAGTTACTGACCATCACATACAGAGAGTATAACACCCAGCTCCCAGTTACTAACCATCACGCACAGAGAGTATAACACCCAGCACCCAGTTACTGACCATCACATACAGAGAGTATAACACCCAGCACCCAGTTACTGACCATCACAAACAGAGAGTATAACACCCAGCACCCAGTTACTGACCATCACATACAGAGAGTATAACACCCAGCACCCAGTTAGTGACCATCACATACAGAGAGTATAACACCCAGCACCCAGTTACTGACCATCACATACAGAGAGTATAACACCCAGCACCCAATTACTGACCATCACATACAGAGAGTATAACACCCAGCACCCAGTTACTGACCATCACATACAGAGAGTATAACACCCTGCACCCAGTTACTGACCATCACATACAGAGAGTATAACACCCAGCACCCAGTTACTGACCATCACATACAGAGAGTATAACACCCAGCACCCAATTACTCACCATCACATACAGAGAGTATAACACCCTGCACCCAGTTACTGACCATAACATACACAGAGTATAACACCCAGCACCCAGTTACTGACCGTGACATACAGAGAGTATAACACCCAGCACCCAGTTATTGACCATCACATACAGAGAGTATAACACCCAGCACCCAGTTACTGACCATCACATACAGAGAGTATAACACCCAGCACCCAGTTACTGACCATCACATACAGAGAGTATAACACCCAGCACCCAGTTACTGACCATCACATACAGAGAGTATAACACCCAGCACCCAATTACTGACCATGACATACAGAGAGTAAAACACCCAGCACCCAGTTACTGACCATGACATACAGAGAGTATAACACCCAGCACCCAGTTACTGACCATCACATACAGAGAGTATATCACCCAGCACCCAGTTACTGACCATCACATACAGAGAGTATAACACCCAGCACCCAGTTACTGACCATCACATACAGAGAGTATAACACCCAGCACCCAGTTACTGACCATCACACACAGAGTGTATAACACCCAGCACCCAGTTACTGACCATCACATACAGAGAGTATAACACCCAGCACCCAGTTACTGACCATCACATACAGAGAGTATAACACCCAGCACCCAGTTACTGACCATCACATACAGAGTGTATAACACCCAGCACCCAGTTACTGACCATCACATACAGAGAGTATAACACCCAGCACCCAGTTACTGACCATCACATACAGAGAGTATAACACCCAGCACCCAGTTACTGACCATCACATACAGAGAGTATAACACCCAGCACCCAGTTACTGACCATCAAAAACAGAGAGTATAACACCCAGCACCCAGTTACTGACCATCACATACAGAGTGTATAACACCCAGCACCCAGTTACTGACCATCACATACAGAGAGTATAACACCCAGCACCCAGTTATTGACCATCACATACAGAGAGTATAACACCCAGCACCCAGTTATTGACCATCACATACAGAGAGTATAACACCCAGCACCCAGTTACTGACCATCACATACAGAGAGTATAACACCCAGCACCCAGTTACTGACCATCACATACAGAGAGTATAACACCCAGCACCCAGTTACTGACCATCACATACAGAGAGTATAACACCCAGCACCCAGTTACAGACCATCACATACAGAGAGTATAACACCCAGCACCCAGTTACTGACAATCACATACAGAGAGTATAACACCCAGCACCCAGTTACTGACCATCACACACAGAGTGTATAACACCCAGCACCCAGTTACTGACCATCACATACAGAGAGTATAACACCCAGCACCCAGTTACTGACCATCACATACAGAGAGTATAACACCCAGCACCCAGTTACTGACCATCACATACAGAGTGTATAACACCCAGCACCCAGTTACTGACCATCACATACAGAGAGTATAACACCCAGCACCCAGTTACTGACCATCACATACAGAGAGTATAACACCCAGCACCCAGTTACTGACCATCAAAAACAGAGAGTATAACACCCAGCACCCAGTTACTGACCATCACATACAGAGTGTATAACACCCAGCACCCAGTTACTGACCATCACATACAGAGAGTATAACACCCAGCACCCAGTTATTGACCATCACATACAGAGAGTATAACACCCAGCACCCAGTTATTGACCATCACATACAGAGAGTATAACACCCAGCACCCAGTTACTGACCATCACATACAGAGAGTATAACACCCAGCACCCAGTTACTGACCATCACATACAGAGAGTATAACACCCAGCACCCAGTTACTGACCATCACATACAGAGAGTATAACACCCAGCACCCAGTTACTGACCATCACATACAGAGAGTATAACACCCAGCACCCAGTTACTGACCATCACATACAGAGAGTATAACACCCAGCACCCAGTTACTGACCATCAAATACAGAGAGTATAACACCCAGCACCCAGTTACTGACCATCAAATACAGAGAGTATAACACCCAGCACCCAGTTACTGACCATCACATACAGAGAGTATAACACCCAGCACCCAGTTACTGACCATCACATACAGAGAGTATAACACCCAGCACCCAGTTACTGACCATCACATACAGAGAGTATAACACCCAGCACCCAGTTACTGACCATCACATACAGAGAGTATAACACCCAGCACCCAGTTACTGACCATCACATACAGAGAGTATAACACCCAGCACCCAGTTACTGACCATCACATACAGAGAGTATAACACCCAGCACCCAGTTACTGACCATCAAATACAGAGAGTATAACACCCAGCACCCAGGTAATGACCATCAAAAACAGAGAGTATAACACCCAGCACCCAGTTACTGACCATCACATACAGAGAGTATAACACCCAGCACCCAGTTACTGACCATCACATACAGAGAGTATAACACCCAGCACCCAGTTACTGACCATCACATACAGAGAGTATAACACCCAGCACCCAGTTACTGACCATCAAATACAGAGAGTATAACACCCAGCACCCAGTTAATGACCATCAAAAACAGAGAGTATAACACCCAGCACCCAGTTACTGACCATCACATACAGAGAGTATAACACCCAGCACCCAGTTACTGACCATCACATACAGAGAGTATAACACCCAGCACCCAGTTACTGACCATCACATACAGAGAGTATAACACCCAGCACCCAGTTACTGACCATGACATACAGAGAGTATAACACCCAGCACCCAGTTACTGACCATCAAATACAGAGAGTATAACACCCAGCACCCAGTTAATGACCATCAAAAACAGAGAGTATAACACCCAGCACCCAGTTACTGACCATCACATACAGAGAGTATAACACCCAGCACCCAGTTAATGACAATCAAAAACAGAGAGTATAACACCCAGCACCCAGTTACTGACCATCACACACAGAGAGTATAACACCCAGCACCCAGTTACTGACCATCACATACAGAGAGTATAACACCCAGCACCCAGTTACTGACCATCACATACAGAGAGTATAACACCCAGCACCCAGTTACTGACCATCACATACAGAGAGTATAACACCCAGCACCCAGTTACTGACCATCACATACAGAGAGTATAACACCCAGCACCCAGTTAATGACCATCACACACAGAGAGTATAACACCCAGCACCCAGTTACTGACCATCACATACAGAGAGTATAACACCCAGCACCCAGTTACTGACCATCACACACAGAGAGTATAACACCCAGCACCCAGTTACTGACCATCACATACAGAGAGTATAACACCCAGCACCCAGTTACTGACCATCACATACAGAGAGTATAACACCCAGCTCCCAGTTACTAACCATCACGCACAGAGAGTATAACACCCAGCACCCAGTTACTGACCATCACATACAGAGAGTATAACACCCAGCACCCAGTTACTGACCATCACATACAGAGAGTATAACACCCAGCACCCAGTTACTGACCATCACGCACAGAGAGTATAACACCCAGCACCCAGTTACTGACCATCACAAACAGAGAGTATAACACCCAGCACCCAGTTACTGACCATCACATACAGAGAGTATAACACCCAGCACCCAGTTAGTGACCATCACATACAGAGAGTATAACACCCAGCACCCAGTTACTGACCATCACATACAGAGAGTATAACACCCAGCACCCAATTACTGACCATCACATACAGAGAGTATAACACCCAGCACCCAGTTACTGACCATCACATACAGAGAGTATAACACCCTGCACCCAGTTACTGACCATCACATACAGAGAGTATAACACCCAGCACCCAGTTACTGACCATCACATACAGAGAGTATAACACCCAGCACCCAATTACTCACCATCACATACAGAGAGTATAACACCCTGCACCCAGTTACTGACCATAACATACACAGAGTATAACACCCAGCACCCAGTTACTGACCGTGACATACAGAGAGTATAACACCCAGCACCCAGTTATTGACCATCACATACAGAGAGTATAACACCCAGCACCCAGTTACTGACCATCACATACAGAGAGTATAACACCCAGCACCCAGTTACTGACCATCACATACAGAGAGTATAACACCCAGCACCCAGTTACTGACCATCACATACAGAGAGTATAACACCCAGCACCCAATTACTGACCATGACATACAGAGAGTAAAACACCCAGCACCCAGTTACTGACCATGACATACAGAGAGTATAACACCCAGCACCCAGTTACTGACCATCACATACAGAGAGTATATCACCCAGCACCCAGTTACTGACCATCACATACAGAGAGTATAACACCCAGCACCCAGTTACTGACCATCACATACAGAGAGTATAACACCCAGCACCCAGTTACTGACCATCACATACAGAGAGTATAACACCCAGCACCCAGTTACTGACCATCAAAAACAGAGAGTATAACACCCAGCACCCAGTTACTGACCATCACATACAGAGTGTATAACACCCAGCACCCAGTTACTGACCATCACATACAGAGAGTATAACACCCAGCACCCAGTTATTGACCATCACATACAGAGAGTATAACACCCAGCACCCAGTTATTGACCATCACATACAGAGAGTATAACACCCAGCACCCAGTTACTGACCATCACATACAGAGAGTATAACACCCAGCACCCAGTTACTGACCATCACATACAGAGAGTATAACACCCAGCACCCAGTTACTGACCATCACATACAGAGAGTATAACACCCAGCACCCAGTTACTGACCATCACATACAGAGAGTATAACACCCAGCACCCAGTTACTGACCATCACATACAGAGAGTATAACACCCAGCACCCAGTTACTGACCATCACACACAGAGTGTATAACACCCAGCACCCAGTTACTGACCATCACATACAGAGAGTATAACACCCAGCACCCAGTTACTGACCATCACATACAGAGAGTATAACACCCAGCACCCAGTTACTGACCATCACATACAGAGTGTATAACACCCAGCACCCAGTTACTGACCATCACATACAGAGAGTATAACACCCAGCACCCAGTTACTGACCATCACATACAGAGAGTATAACACCCAGCACCCAGTTACTGACCATCACATACAGAGAGTATAACACCCAGCACCCAGTTACTGACCATCAAAAACAGAGAGTATAACACCCAGCACCCAGTTACTGACCATCACATACAGAGTGTATAACACCCAGCACCCAGTTACTGACCATCACATACAGAGAGTATAACACCCAGCACCCAGTTATTGACCATCACATACAGAGAGTATAACACCCAGCACCCAGTTACTGACCATCACATACAGAGAGTATAACACCCAGCACCCAGTTACTGACCATCACATACAGAGAGTATAACACCCAGCACCCAGTTACTGACCATCACATACAGAGAGTATAACACCCAGCACCCAGTTACTGACCATCACATACAGAGAGTATAACACCCAGCACCCAGTTACTGACCATCACATACAGAGAGTATAACACCCAGCACCCAGTTACTGACCATCAAATACAGAGAGTATAACACCCAGCACCCAGTTACTGACCATCACATACAGAGAGTATAACACCCAGCACCCAGTTACTGACCATCAAATACAGAGAGTATAACACCCAGCACCCAGTTACTGACCATCACATACAGAGAGTATAACACCCAGCACCCAGTTATTGACCATCACATACAGAGTGTATAACACCCAGCACCCAGTTACTGACCATCACATACAGAGAGTATAACACCCAGCACCCAGTTATTGACCATCACATACAGAGAGTATAACACCCAGCACCCAGTTATTGACCATCACATACTGAGAGTATAACACCCAGCACCCAGTTACTGACCATCACATACAGAGAGTATAACACCCAGCACCCAGTTACTGACCATCACATACAGAGAGTATAACACCCAGCACCCAGTTACTGACCATCACATACAGAGAGTATAACACCCAGCACCCAGTTACTGACCATCACATACAGAGAGTATAACACCCAGCACCCAGTTACTGACCATCACATACAGAGAGTATAACACCCAGCACCCAGTTACTGACCATCACACACAGAGTGTATAACACCCAGCACCCAGTTACTGACCATCACATACAGAGAGTATAACACCCAGCACCCAGTTACTGACCATCACACACAGAGAGTATAACACCCAGCACCCAGTTACTGACCATCACATACAGAGTGTATAACACCCAGCACCCAGTTACTGACTATCACATACAGAGAGTATAACACCCAGCACCCAGTTACTGACCATCACATACAGAGAGTATAACACCCAGCACCCAGTTACTGACCATCACATACAGAGAGTATAACACCCAGCACCCAGTTACTGACCATCAAAAACAGAGAGTATAACACCCAGCACCCAGTTACTGACCATCACATACAGAGTGTATAACACCCAGCACCCAGTTACTGACCATCACATACAGAGAGTATAACACCCAGCACCCAGTTATTGACCATCACATACAGAGAGTATAACACCCAGCACCCAGTTACTGACCATCACATACAGAGAGTATAACACCCAGCACCCAGTTACTGACCATCACATACAGAGAGTATAACACCCAGCACCCAGTTACTGACCATCACATACAGAGAGTATAACACCCAGCACCCAGTTACTGACCATCACATACAGAGAGTATAACACCCAGCACCCAGTTACTGACCATCACATACAGAGAGTATAACACCCAGCACCCAGTTACTGACCATCAAATACAGAGAGTATAACACCCAGCACCCAGTTACTGACCATCAAATACAGAGAGTATAACACCCAGCACCCAGTTACTGACCATCACATACAGAGAGTATAACACCCAGCACCCAGTTACTGACCATCACATACAGAGAGTATAACACCCAGCACCCAGTTACTGACCATCACATACAGAGAGTATAACACCCAGCACCCAGTTACTGACCATCACATACAGAGAGTATAACACCCAGCCCCCAGTTACTGACCATCACATACAGAGAGTATAACACCCAGCACCCAGTTACTGACCATCACATACAGAGAGTATAACACCCAGCACCCAGTTACTGACCATCAAATACAGAGAGTATAACACCCAGCACCCAGGTAATGACCATCAAAAACAGAGAGTATAACACCCAGCACCCAGTTACTGACCATCACATACAGAGAGTATAACACCCAGCACCCAGTTACTGACCATCACATACAGAGAGTATAACACCCAGCACCCAGTTACTGACCATCACATACAGAGAGTATAACACCCAGCACCCAGTTACTGACCATCAAATACAGAGAGTATAACACCCAGCACCCAGTTACTGACCATCACATACAGAGAGTATAACACCCAGCACCCAGTTACTGACCATCACATACAGAGAGTATAACACCCAGCACCCAGTTACTGACCATCACATACAGAGAGTATAACACCCAGCACCCAGTTACTGACCATGACATACAGAGAGTATAACACGCAGCACCCAGTTACTGACCATCAAATACAGAGAGTATAACACCCAGCACCCAGTTAATGACCATCAAAAACAGAGAGTATAACACCCAGCACCCAGTTACTGACCATCACATACAGAGAGTATAACACCCAGCACCCAGTTACTGACCATCACATACAGAGAGTATAACACCCAGCACCCAGTTACTGACCATCACATACAGAGAGTATAACACCCAGCACCCAGTTACTGACCATGACATACAGAGAGTATAACACCCAGCACCCAGTTACTGACCATCACATACAGAGAGTATAACACCCAGCACCCAGTTACTGACCATCACATACAGAGAGTATAACACCCAGCACCCAGTTACTGACCATCACATACAGAGAGTATAACACCCAGCACCCAATTACTGACCATCACATACAGAGAGTATAACACCCAGCACCCAGTTACTGACCATCACATACAGAGAGTATAACACCCTGCACCCAGTTACTGACCATCACATACAGAGAGTATAACACCCAGCACCCAGTTACTGACCATCACATACAGAGAGTATAACACCCAGCACCCAATTACTGACCATCATATACAGAGAGTATAACACCCTGCACCCAGTTACTGACCATAACATACACAGAGTATAACACCCAGCACCCAGTTACTGACCGTGACATACAGAGAGTATAACACCCAGCACCCAGTTATTGACCATCACATACAGAGAGTATAATACCCAGCACCCAGTTACTGACCATCACATACAGAGAGTATAACACCCAGCACCCAGTTACTGACCATCACATACAGAGAGTATAACACCCAGCACCCAGTTACTGACCATCACATACAGAGAGTATAACACCCAGCACCCAGTTACTGACCATCAAATACAGAGAGTATAACACCCAGCACCCAGTTAATGACCATCAAAAACAGAGAGTATAACACCCAGCACCCAGTTACTGACCATCACATACAGAGAGTATAACACCCAGCACCCAGTTACTGACCATCACATACAGAGAGTATAACACCCAGCACCCAGTTACTGACCATCACATACAGAGAGTATAACACCCAGCACCCAGTTACTGACCATGACATACAGAGAGTATAACACCCAGCACCCAGTTACTGACCATCACATACAGAGAGTATAACACCCAGCACCCAGTTACTGACCATCACATACAGAGAGTATAACACCCAGCACCCAGTTACTGACCATCACATACAGAGAGTATAACACCCTGCACCCAGTTACTGACCATCACATACAGAGAGTATAACACCCTGCACCCAGTTACTGACCATAACATACACAGAGTATAACACCCAGCACCCAGTTACTGACTATGACATACACAGAGTATAACACCCAGCACCCAGTTACTGACCATCACATACAGAGAGTATAACACCCAGCACCCAGTAACTGACCATCACATACAGAGAGTATAACACCCAGCACCCAGTTACTGACCATCACATACAGAGAGTATAACACCCAGCACCCAGTTACTGACCATCACATGCAGAGAGTATAACACCCAGCACCCAGTTACTGACCATCACATACAGAGAGTATAACACCCAGCACCCAGTTACTGACCATTACATACAGAGAGTATAACCCCCAGCACCCAGTTACTGACCATCACATACAGAGAGTATAACACCCAGCACCCAGTAACTGACCATTACATACAGAGAGTATAACCCCCAGCACCCAGCTACTGACCATTACATACAGAGAGTATAACACCCAGCACCCAGTTACTGACCATCACATACAGAGAGTATAACACCCAGCACCCAGTAACTGACCATTACATACAGAGAGTATAACACCCAGCACCCAGTTACTGACCATCACATACAGAGAGTATAACACCCAGCACCCAGTTACTGACCATCACATACAGAGAGTATAACACCCAGCACCCAGTTACTGACCATCACATACAGAGAGTATAACACCCAGCACCCAGTTACTGACCATTACATACAGAGAGTATAACCCCCAGCACCCAGTTACTGACCATCACATACAGAGAGTATAACACCCAGCACCCAGTAACTGACCATTACATACAGAGAGTATAACCCCCAGCACCCAGCTACTGACCATTACATACAGAGAGTATAACACCCAGCACCCAGTTACTGACCATCACATACAGAGAGTATAACACCCAGCACCCAGTAACTGACCATTACATACAGAGAGTATAACACCCAGCACCCAGTTACTGACCATCACATACAGAGAGTATAACACCCAGCACCCAGTTACTGACCATCACATACAGAGAGTATAACACCCAGCACCCAGTTACTGACCATCACATACAGAGAGTATAACACCCAGCACCCAGTTACTGACCATCACATACAGTGAGTATAACACCCAGCACCCAGTTACTGACCATCACATACAGAGAGTATAACACCCAGCACCCAGTTACTGACCATCACATACAGAGAGTATAACACCCAGCACCCAGTTACTGACCATCACATACAGAGAGTATAACACCCAGCACCCAGTTACTGACCATCACATACAGAGAGTATAACACCCAGCACCCAGTTACTGACCATCACATACAGAGAGTATAACACCCAGCACCCAGTAACTGACCATTACATACAGAGAGTATAACACCCAGCACCCAGTTACTGACCATCACATACAGAGAGTATAACACCCAGCATCCAGTTACTGACCATCACATACAGAGAGTATAACACCCAGCACCCAGTTACTGACCATCACATACAGTGAGTATAACACCCAGCACCCAGTTACTGACCATCACATACAGAGAGTATAACACCCAGCACCCAGTTACTGACCATCACATACAGAGAGTATAACACCCAGCACCCAGTTACTGACCATCACATACAGAGAGTATAACACCCAGCACCCAGTTACTGACCATCACATACAGAGAGTATAACACCTAGCACCCAGTTACTGACCATCACATACAGAGAGTATAACACCCAGCACCCAGTTACTGACCATCACATACAGAGAGTTTAACACCCAGCACCCAGTTACTGACCATCACATACAGAGAGTATAACACCCTGCACCCAGTTATTGACCATCACATACAGAGAGTATAACACCCAGCACCCAGTTACTGACCATCACATACAGAGAGTATAACACCCAGCACCCAGTTACTGACCATCACATACAGAGAGTATAACACCCAGCACCCAGTAACTGACCATTACATACAGAGAGTATAACACCCAGCACCCAGTTACTGACCATCACCTACAGAGAGTATAACACCCAGCACCCAGTTACTGACCATCACATACAGAGAGCATAACACCCAGCACCCAGTTACTGACCATCACATACAGAGAGTATAACACCCAGCACCCAGTTACTGACCATCACATACAGTGAGTATAACACCCAGCACCCAGTTACTGACCATCACATACAGAGAGTATAACACCCAGCACCCAGTTACTGACCATCACATACAGAGAGTATAACACCCAGCACCCAGTAACTGACCATTACATACAGAGAGTATAACACCCAGCACCCAGTTACTGACCATCACATACAGAGAGTATAACACCCAGCATCCAGTTACTGACCATCACATACAGAGAGTATAACACCCAGCACCCAGTTACTGACCATCACATACAGTGAGTATAACACCCAGCACCCAGTTACTGACCATCACATACAGAGAGTATAACACCCAGCACCCAGTTACTGACCATCACATACAGAGAGTATAACACCCAGCACCCAGTTACTGACCATCACATACAGAGAGTATAACACCCAGCACCCAGTTACTGACCATCACATACAGAGAGTATAACACCTAGCACCCAGTTACTGACCATCACATACAGAGAGTATAACACCCAGCACCCAGTTACTGACCATCACATACAGAGAGTTTAACACCCAGCACCCAGTTACTGACCATCACATACAGAGAGTATAACACCCTGCACCCAGTTATTGACCATCACATACAGAGAGTATAACACCCAGCACCCAGTTACTGACCATCACATACAGAGAGTATAACACCCAGCACCCAGTTACTGACCATCACATACAGAGAGTATAACACCCAGCACCCAGTTACTGACCATCACATACAGAGAGTATAACACCCAGCACCCAGTTACTGACCATCACATACAGAGAGGATAACACCCTGCACCCAGTTACTGACCATTACATACAGAGAGTATAACACCCAGCACCCAGTTACTGACCATCACATACAGAGAGTATAACACCCAGCACCCAGTAACTGACCATCACATACAGAGTGTATAACACCCAGCACCCAGTTACTGACCATCACATACAGAGAGTATAACACCCAGCACCCAGTTACTGACCATCACATACAGAGAGTATAACACCCAGCACCCAGTTACTGACCATCACATACAGAGAGTATAACACCCAGCACCCAGTAACTGACCATCACATACAGAGAGTATAACACCCAGCACCCAGTTACTGACCATCACATACAGTGAGTATAACACCCTGCACCCAGTTACTGACCATTACATACAGAGAGTATAACACCCAGCACCCAGTTACTGACCATCACATACAGAGAGTATAGCACCCAGCACCCAGTAACTGACCATCACATACAGAGAGTATAACACCCAGCACCCAGTTACTGACCATCACATACAGAGAGTATAACACCCAGCACCGAGTTACTGACCATCACATACAGAGAGTATAACACCCAGCACCCAGTTACTGACCATCACATACAGTGAGTATAACACCCAGCACCCAGTTACTGACCATCACATACAGAGAGTATAACACCCAGCACCCAGTTACTGACCATCACATACAGAGAGTATAACACCCAGCACCCAGTTACTGACCATGACATACAGACAGTATAACACCCTGCACCCAGTTACTGACCATCACATACAGAGAGTATAACACCCAGCACCCAGTTAATGACCATCAAAAAGAGAGAGTATAACACCCAGCACCCAGTTACTGACCATCACACACAGAGAGTATAACACCCAGCACCCAGTTACTGACCATCACATACAGAGAGTATAACACCCAGCACCCAGTTACTGACCATCACATACAGAGAGTATAACCCCCAGCACCCAGTTACTGACCATCACATACAGAGAGTATAACACCCAGCACCCAGTTACTGACCATGACATACAGAGAGTATAACACCCAGCACCCAGTTACTGACCATCACATACAGAGAGTTTAACACCCAGCACCCAGTTACTGACCATCACATACAGAGAGTATAACACCCTGCACCCAGTTATTGACCATCACATACAGAGAGTATAACACCCAGCACCCAGTTACTGACCATCACATACAGAGAGTATAACACCCAGCACCCAGTTACTGACCATCACATACAGAGAGTATAACACCCAGCACCCAGTTACTGACCATCACATACAGAGAGTATAACACCCAGCACCCAGGTTCTGACCATCACATACAGAGAGTATAACACCCTGCACCCAGTTACTGACCATCACATACAGAGAGTATAACACCCAGCACCCAGTTACTGACCATCACATACTGAGAGTATAACACCCAGCACCCAGTTACTGACCATCACATACAGAGAGTATAACACCCAGCACCCAGTTACTGACCATCACACACAGAGAGTATAACACCCAGCACCCAGTTACTGACCATCACATACAGAGAGTATAACACCCAGCACCCAGTTACTGACCATCACATACAGAGAGTATAACACCCAGCACCCAGTTACTGATCATCACATACAGAGAGTATAACACCCAGCACCCAGTTACTGACCATCACACAGAGAGTATAACACCCAGCACCCAGTTACTGACCATCACACACAGAGAGTATAACACCCAGATCGCAGTTATTGACCATCACATACAGAGAGTACAACACCCAGCACCCAGTTACTGACCATCACACAGAGAGTATAACACCCAGCACCCAGTTACTGACCATCACACACAGAGAGTATAACACCCAGCACCCAGTTACTGACCATCACACACAGAGAGTATAACACCCAGCACCCAGTTACTGACCATCACACAGAGAGTATAACACCCAGCACCCAGTTACTGACCATCACACACAGAGCGTATAACACCCAGCACCCAGTTACTGACCATCACACACAGAGAGTATAACACCCAGCACCCAGTTACTGACCATCACATACAGAGAGTATAACACCCAGCACCCAGTTAATGACCATCAAAAACAGAGAGTATAACACCCAGCACCCAGTTACTGACCATCACATACAGAGAGTATAACACCCAGCACCCAGTTACTGACCATCACATACAGAGAGTATAACACCCAGCACCCAGTTAATGACCATCAAAAACAGAGAGTATAACACCCAGCACCCAGTTACTGACCATCACATACAGAGAGTATAACACCCAGCACCCAGTTTCTGACCATCACATACAGAGAGTATAACACCCTGCACCCAGTTACTGACCATCACATACAGAGAGTATAACACCCAGCACCCAGTTAATGACCATCAAAAACAGAGAGTATAACACCCAGCACCCAGTTACTGACCATCACATACAGAGAGTATAACACCCAGCACCCAGTTTCTGACCATCACATACAGAGAGTATAACACCCTGCACCCAGTTACTGACCATCACATACAGAGAGTATAACACCCAGCACCCAGTTACTGACCATCACAGACAGAGAGTATAACACCCAGCACCCAGTTACTGACCATCACATACAGAGAGTATAACACCCTGCACCCAGTTACTGACCATCACATACACAGAGTATAACACCCAGCTCCCAGTTACTGACCATCACATACAGAGAGTATAACACCCAGCACCCAGTTAATGACCATCAAAAACAGAGAGTATAACACCCAGCACACAGTTACTGACCATCACATACAGAGAGTATAACACCCAGCACCCAGTTACTGACCATAACATACACACAGTATAACACCCAGCACCCAGTTACTGACCATCAAAAACAGAGAGTATAACACCCAGCACACAGTTACTGACCATCACATACAGAGAGTATAACACCCTGCACCCAGTTACTGACCATCACATACAGAGAGTATAACACCCAGCACCCAGTTACTGACCATCACATACAGAGAGTATAACACCCAGCACCCAGTTACTGACCATCACATACAGAGAGTATAACACCCAGCACCCAGTTACTGACCATCACATACAGAGAGTATAACACCCAGCACCCAGTAACTGACCATCACATACAGAGAGTATAACACCCAGCACCCAGTTACTGACCATCACATACAGAGAGTATAACACCCTGCACCCAGTTACTGACCATTACATACAGAGAGTATAACACCCAGCACCCAGTTACTGACCATCACATACAGAGAGTATAACACCCAGCACCCAGTAACTGACCATCACATACAGAGAGTATAACACCCAGCACCCAGTTACTGACCATCACATACAGAGAGTATAACACCCAGCACCCAGTTACTGACCATCACATACAGAGAGTATAACACCCAGCACCCAGTTACTGACCATCACATACAGAGAGTATAACACCCAGCACCCAGTTACTGACCATCACATACAGAGAGTATAACACCCAGCACCCAGTTACTGACCATGACATACAGAGAGTATAACACCCTGCACCCAGTTACTGACCATCACATACAGAGAGTATAACACCCAGCACCCAGTTAATGACCATCAAAAAGAGAGAGTATAACACCCAGCACCCAGTTACTGACCATCACACACAGAGAGTATAACACCCAGCACCCAGTTACTGACCATCACATACAGAGAGTATAACACCCAGCACCCAGTTACTGACCATCACATACAGAGAGTATAACCCCCAGCACCCAGTTACTGACCATCACATACAGAGAGTATAACACCCAGCACCCAGTTACTGACCATGACATACAGAGAGTATAACCCCCAGCACCCAGTTACTGACCATCACATATAGAGAGTATAACACCCTGCACCCAGTTATTGACCATCACATACAGAGAGTATAACACCCAGCACCCAGTTACTGACCATCACATACAGAGAGTATAACACCCAGCACCCAGTTACTGACCATCACATACAGAGAGTATAACACCCAGCACCCAGTTACTGACCATCACATACAGAGAGTATAACACCCAGCACCCAGTTTCTGACCATCACATACAGAGAGTATAACACCCTGCACCCAGTTACTGACCATCACATACAGAGAGTATAACACCCAGCACCCAGTTACTGACCATCACATACAGAGAGTATAACACCCAGCACCCAGTTACTGACCATCACATACAGAGAGTATAACACCCAGCACCCAGTTACTGACCATCACATACAGAGAGTATAACACCCAGCACCCAGTTACTGACCATCACATACAGAGAGTATAACACCCAGCACCCAGTTACTGACCATCACATACAGAGAGTATAACACCCAGCACCCAGTTACTGACCATCACATACAGAGAGTATAACACCCAGCACCCAGTTACTGACCATCACACAGAGAGTATAACACCCAGCACCCAGTTACTGACCATCACACACAGAGAGTATAACACCCAGATCGCAGTTATTGACCATCACATACAGAGAGTACAACACCCAGCACCCAGTTACTGACCATCACACAGAGAGTATAACACCCAGCACCCAGTTACTGACCATCACACACAGAGAGTATAACACCCAGCACCCAGTTACTGACCATCACACACAGAGAGTATAACACTCAGCACCCAGTTACTGACCATCACACAGAGAGTATAACACCCAGCACCCAGTTACTGACCATCACACACAGAGCGTATAACACCCAGCACCCAGTTACTGACCATCACACACAGAGAGTATAACACCCAGCACCCAGTTACTGACCATCACATACAGAGAGTATAACACCCAGCACCCACTTAATGACCATCAAAAACAGAGAGTATAACACCCAGCACCCAGTTACTGACCATCACATACAGAGAGTATAACACCCAGCACCCAGTTAATGACCATCAAAAACAGAGAGTATAACACCCTGCACCCAGTTATTGACCATCACATACAGAGAGTATAACACCCAGCACCCAGTTACTGACCATCACATACAGAGAGTATAACACCCAGCACCCAGTTACTGACCATCACATACAGAGAGTATAACACCCAGCACCCAGTTAATGACCATCAAAAACAGAGAGTATAACACCCAGCAGCCAGTTACTGACCATCACATACAGAGAGTATAACACCCAGCACCCAGTTTCTGACCATCACATACAGAGAGTATAACACCCTGCACCCAGTTACTGACCATCACATACAGAGAGTATAACACCCAGCACCCAGTTAATGACCATCAAAAACAGAGAGTATAACACCCAGCACCCAGTTACTGACCATCACAGACAGAGAGTATAACACCCAGCACCCAGTTACTGACCATCACATACAGAGAGTATAACACCCTGCACCCAGTTACTGACCATCACATACACAGAGTATAACACCCAGCTCCCAGTTACAGACCATCACATACAGAGAGTATAACACCCAGCACCCAGTTAATGACCATCAAAAACAGAGAGTATAACACCCAGCACACAGTTACTGACCATCACATACAGAGAGTATAACACCCAGCACCCAGTTACTGACCATAACATACACACAGTATAACACCCTGCACCCAGTTACTGACCATCACATACAGAGAGTATAACACCCAGCACCCAGTTACTGACCATCACATACAGAGAGTATAACACCCAGCACCCAGTTACTGACCATCACATACAGAGATTATAACGCCCAGCACCCAGTAACTGACCATCACATACAGAGAGTATAACACCCAGCACCCAGTTACTGACCATCACATACAGAGAGTATAACACCCTGCACCCAGTTACTGACCATTACATACAGAGAGTATAACACCCAGCACCCAGTTACTGACCATCACATACAGAGAGTATAACACCCAGCACCCAGTAACTGACCATCACATACAGAGAGTATAACACCCAGCACCCAGTTACTGACCATCACATACAGAGAGTATAACACCCAGCACCCAGTTACTGACCATCACATACAGAGAGTATAACACCCAGCACCCAGTTACTGACCATCACATACAGAGAGTATAACACCCAGCACCCAGTTACTGACCATCACATACAGAGAGTATAACACCCAGCACCCAGTTACTGACCATGACATACAGAGAGTATAACACCCTGCACCCAGTTACTGACCATCACATACAGAGAGTATAACACCCAGCACCCAGTTAATGACCATCAAAAAGAGAGAGTATAACACCCAGCACCCAGTTACTGACCATCACACACAGAGAGTATAACACCCAGCACCCAGTTACTGACCATCACATACAGAGAGTATAACACCCAGCACCCAGTTACTGACCATCACATACAGAGAGTAGAAACCCCAGCACCCAGTTACTGACCATCACATACAGAGAGTATAACACCCAGCACCCAGTTACTGACCATGACATACAGAGAGTATAACACCCAGCACCCAGTTACTGACCATCACATACAGAGAGTATAACACCCTGCACCCAGTTATTGACCATCACATACAGAGAGTATAACACCCAGCACCCAGTTACTGACCATCACATACAGAGAGTATAACACCCAGCACCCAGTTACTGACCATCACATACAGAGAGTATAACACCCAGCACCCAGTTAATGACCATCAAAAACAGAGAGTATAACACCCAGCACCCAGTTACTGACCATCACATACAGAGAGTATAACACCCAGCACCCAGTTTCTGACCATCACATACAGAGAGTATAACACCCTGCACCCAGTTACTGACCATCACATACAGAGAGTATAACACCCAGCACCCAGTTACTGACCATCACATACAGAGAGTATAACACCCAGCACCCAGTTACTGACCATCACATACAGAGAGTATAACACCCAGCACCCAGTTACTGACCATCACATACAGAGAGTATAACACCCAGCACCCAGTTACTGACCATCACATACAGAGAGTATAACACCCAGCACCCAGTTACTGACCATCACATACAGAGAGTATAACACCCAGCACCCAGTTACTGATCATCACATACAGAGAGTATAACACCCAGCACCCAGTTACTGATCATCACATACAGAGAGTATAACACCCAGCACCCAGTTACTGACCATCACACAGAGAGTATAACACCCAGCACCCAGTTACTGACCATCACACACAGAGAGTATAACACCCAGATCGCAGTTATTGACCATCACATACAGAGAGTACACCACCCAGCACCCAGTTACTGACCATCACACAGAGAGTATAACACCCAGCACCCAGTTACTGACCATCACACACAGAGAGTATAACACCCAGCACCCAGTTACTGACCATCACACACAGAGAGTATAACACCCAGCACCCAGTTACTGACCATCACACAGAGAGTATAACACCCAGCACCCAGTTACTGACCATCACACACAGAGCGTATAACACCCAGCACCCAGTTACTGACCATCACACACAGAGAGTATAACACCCAGCACCCAGTTACTGACCATCACATACAGAGAGTATAACACCCAGCACCCAGTTAATGACCATCAAAAACAGAGAGTATAACACCCAGCACCCAGTTACTGACCATCACATACAGAGAGTATAACACCCAGCACCCAGTTAATGACCATCAAAAACAGAGAGTATAACACCCTGCACCCAGTTATTGACCATCACATACAGAGAGTATAACACCCAGCACCCAGTTACTGACCATCACATACAGAGAGTATAACACCCAGCACCCAGTTACTGACCATCACATACAGAGAGTATAACACCCAGCACCCAGTTAATGACCATCAAAAACAGAGAGTATAACACCCAGCACCCAGTTACTGACCATCACATACAGAGAGTATAACACCCAGCACCCAGTTTCTGACCATCACATACAGAGAGTATAACACCCTGCACCCAGTTACTTACCATCACATACAGAGAGTATAACACCCAGCACCCAGTTAATGACCATCAAAAACAGAGAGTATAACACCCAGCACCCAGTTACTGACCATCACATACAGAGAGTATAACACCCTGCACCCAGTTACTGACCATCACATACACAGAGTATAACACCCAGCTCCCAGTTACTGACCATCACATACAGAGAGGATAACACCCAGCACCCAGTTAATGACCATCAAAAACAGAGAGTATAACACCCAGCACACAGTTACTGACCATCACATACAGAGAGTATAACACCCAGCACCCAGTTACTGACCATAACATACACACAGTATAACACCCTGCACCCAGTTACTGACCATCACATACAGAGAGTATAACACCCAGCACCCAGTTACTGACCATCACATACAGAGAGTATAACACCCAGCACCCAGTTACTGACCATCACATACAGAGAGTATAACACCCAGCACCCAGTAACTGACCATCACATACAGAGAGTATAACACCCAGCACCCAGTTACTGACCATCACATACAGAGAGTATAACACCCTGCACCCAGTTACTGACCATTACATACAGAGAGTATAACACCCAGCACCCAGTTACTGACCATCACATACAGAGAGTATATCACCCAGCACCCAGTTACTGACCATCACATACAGAGAGTATAACACCCAGCACCCAGTTACTGACCATCACATACAGAGAGTATAACACCCAGCACCCAGTTACTGACCATCACATACAGAGAGTATAACACCCAGCACCCAGTTACTGACCATCACACAGAGAGTATAACACCCAGCACCCAGTTACTGACCATCACACACAGAGAGTATAACACCCAGATCGCAGTTATTGACCATCACATACAGAGAGTACAACACCCAGCACCCAGTTACTGACCATCACACAGAGAGTATAACACCCAGCACCCAGTTACTGACCATCACACACAGAGAGTATAACACCCAGCACCCAGTTACTGACCATCACACACAGAGAGTATAACACTCAGCACCCAGTTACTGACCATCACACAGAGAGTATAACACCCAGCACCCAGTTACTGACCATCACACACAGAGCGTATAACACCCAGCACCCAGTTACTGACCATCACACACAGAGAGTATAACACCCAGCACCCAGTTACTGACCATCACATACAGAGAGTATAACACCCAGCACAGACTTAATGACCATCAAAAACAGAGAGTATAACACCCAGCACCCAGTTACTGACCATCACATACAGAGAGTATAACACCCAGCACCCAGTTAATGACCATCAAAAACAGAGAGTATAACACCCTGCACCCAGTTATTGACCATCACATACAGAGAGTATAACACCCAGCACCCAGTTACTGACCATCACATACAGAGAGTATAACACCCAGCACCCAGTTACTGACCATCACATACAGAGAGTATAACACCCAGCACCCAGTTAATGACCATCAAAAACAGAGAGTATAACACCCAGCACCCAGTTACTGACCATCACATACAGAGAGTATAACACCCAGCACCCAGTTTCTGACCATCACATACAGAGAGTATAACACCCTGCACCCAGTTACTGACCATCACATACAGAGAGTATAACACCCAGCACCCAGTTAATGACCATCAAAAACAGAGAGTATAACACCCAGCACCCAGTTACTGACCATCACAGACAGAGAGTATAACACCCAGCACCCAGTTACTGACCATCACATACAGAGAGTATAACACCCTGCACCCAGTTACTGACCATCACATACACAGAGTATAACACCCAGCTCCCAGTTACTGACCATCACATACAGAGAGTATAACACCCAGCACTAAGTTAATGACCATCAAAAACAGAGAGTATAACACCCAGCACACAGTTACTGACCATCACATACAGAGAGTATAACACCCAGCACCCAGTTACTGACCATAACATACACACAGTATAACACCCTGCACCCAGTTACTGACCATCACATACAGAGAGTATAACACCCAGCACCCAGTTACTGACCATCACATACAGAGAGTATAACACCCAGCACCCAGTTACTGACCATCACATACAGAGAGTATAACACCCAGCACCCAGTAACTGACCATCACATACAGAGAGTATAACACCCAGCACCCAGTTACTGACCATCACATACAGAGAGTATAACACCCTGCACCCAGTTACTGACCATTACATACAGAGAGTATAACACCCAGCACCCAGTTACTGACCATCACATACAGAGAGTATAACACCCAGCACCCAGTAACTGACCATCACATACAGAGAGTATAACACCCAGCACCCAGTTACTGACCATCACATACAGAGAGTATAACACCCAGCACCCAGTTACTGACCATCACATACAGAGAGTATAACACCCAGCACCCAGTTACTGACCATCACATACAGAGAGTATAACACCCAGCACCCAGTTACTGACCATCACATACAGAGAGTATAACACCCAGCACCCAGTTACTGACCATGACATACAGAGAGTATAACACCCTGCACCCAGTTACTGACCATCACATACAGAGAGTATAACACCCAGCACCCAGTTAATGACCATCAAAAAGAGAGAGTATAACACCCAGCACCCAGTTACTGACCATCACACACAGAGAGTATAACACCCAGCACCCAGTTACTGACCATCACATACAGAGAGTATAACACCCAGCACCCAGTTACTGACCATCACATACAGAGAGTAGAAACCCCAGCACCCAGTTACTGACCATCACATACAGAGAGTATAACACCCAGCACCCAGTTACTGACCATGACATACAGAGAGTATAACACCCAGCACCCAGTTACTGACCATCACATACAGAGAGTATAACACCCTGCACCCAGTTATTGACCATCACATACAGAGAGTATAACACCCAGCACCCAGTTACTGACCATCACATACAGAGAGTATAACACCCAGCACCCAGTTACTGACCATCACATACAGAGAGTATAACACCCAGCACCCAGTTAATGACCATCAAAAACAGAGAGTATAACACCCAGCACCCAGTTACTGACCATCACATACAGAGAGTATAACACCCAGCACCCAGTTTCTGACCATCACATACAGAGAGTATAACACCCTGCACCCAGTTACTGACCATCACATACAGAGAGTATAACACCCAGCACCCAGTTACTGACCATCACATACAGAGAGTATAACACCCAGCACCCAGTTACTGACCATCACCTACAGAGAGTATAACACCCAGCACCCAGTTACTGACCATCACATACAGAGAGCATAACACCCAGCACCCAGTTACTGACCATCACATACAGAGAGTATAACACCCAGCACCCAGTTACTGACCATCACATACAGAGAGTATAACACCCAGCACCCAGTTACTGATCATCACATACAGAGAGTATAACACCCAGCACCCAGTTACTGATCATCACATACAGAGAGTACAACACCCAGCACCCAGTTACTGACCATCACACAGAGAGTATAACACCCAGCACCCAGTTACTGACCATCACACACAGAGAGTATAACACCCAGATCGCAGTTATTGACCATCACATACAGAGAGTACACCACCCAGCACCCAGTTACTGACCATCACACAGAGAGTATAACACCCAGCACCCAGTTACTGACCATCACACACAGAGAGTATAACACCCAGCACCCAGTTACTGACCATCACACACAGAGAGTATAACACCCAGCACCCAGTTACTGACCATCACACAGAGAGTATAACACCCAGCACCCAGTTACTGACCATCACACACAGAGCGTATAACACCCAGCACCCAGTTACTGACCATCACACACAGAGAGTATAACACCCAGCACCCAGTTACTGACCATCACATACAGAGAGTATAACACCCAGCACCCAGTTAATGACCATCAAAAACAGAGAGTATAACACCCAGCACCCAGTTACTGACCATCACATACAGAGAGTATAACACCCAGCACCCAGTTAATGACCATCAAAAACAGAGAGTATAACACCCTGCACCCAGTTATTGACCATCACATACAGAGAGTATAACACCCAGCACCCAGTTACTGACCATCACATACAGAGAGTATAACACCCAGCACCCAGTTACTGACCATCACATACAGAGAGTATAACACCCAGCACCCAGTTAATGACCATCAAAAACAGAGAGTATAACACCCAGCACCCAGTTACTGACCATCACATACAGAGAGTATAACACCCAGCACCCAGTTTCTGACCATCACATACAGAGAGTATAACACCCTGCACCCAGTTACTGACCATCACATACAGAGAGTATAACACCCAGCACCCAGTTAATGACCATCAAAAACAGAGAGTATAACACCCAGCACCCAGTTACTGACCATCACATACAGAGAGTATAACACCCTGCACCCAGTTACTGACCATCACATACACAGAGTATAACACCCAGCTCCCAGTTACTGACCATCACATACAGAGAGGATAACACCCAGCACCCAGTTAATGACCATCAAAAACAGAGAGTATAACACCCAGCACACAGTTACTGACCATCACATACAGAGAGTATAACACCCAGCACCCAGTTACTGACCATAACATACACACAGTATAACACCCTGCACCCAGTTACTGACCATCACATACAGAGAGTATAACACCCAGCACCCAGTTACTGACCATCACATACAGAGAGTATAACACCCAGCACCCAGTTACTGACCATCACATACAGAGAGTATAACACCCAGCACCCAGTAACTGACCATCACATACAGAGAGTATAACACCCAGCACCCAGTTACTGACCATCACATACAGAGAGTATAACACCCTGCACCCAGTTACTGACCATTACATACAGAGAGTATAACACCCAGCACCCAGTTACTGACCATCACATACAGAGAGTATAACACCCAGCACCCAGTAACTGACCATCACATACAGAGAGTATAACACCCAGCACCCAGTTACTGACCATCACATACAGAGAGTATAACACCCAGCACCCAGTTACTGACCATCACATACAGAGAGTATAACACCCAGCACCCAGTTACTGACCATCACATACAGAGAGTATAACACCCAGCACCCAGTTACTGACCATCACATACAGAGAGTATGACACCCAGCACCCAGTTACTGACCATGGCATACAGAGAGTATAACACCCTGCACCCAGTTACTGACCATCACATACAGAGAGTATAACACCCAGCACCCAGTTACTGACCATCACACAGAGAGTATAACACCCAGCACCCAGTTACTGACCATCACATACAGAGAGTATAACACCCAGCACCCAGTTACTGACCATCACATACAGAGAGTATAACCCCCAGCACCCAGTTACTGACCATCACATACAGAGAGTATAACACCCAGCACCCAGTTACTGACCATGACATACAGAGAGTATAACACCCAGCACCCAGTTACTGACCATCACATACAGAGAGTTTAACACCCAGCACCCAGTTACTGACCATCACATACAGAGAGTATAACACCCTGCACCCAGTTATTGACCATCACATACAGAGAGTATAACACCCAGCACCCAGTTACTGACCATCACATACAGAGAGTATAACACCCAGCACCCAGTAACCGACCATCACATACAGAGAGTATAACACCCAGCACCCAGTTACTGACCATCACATACAGAGAGTATAACACCAAGCACCCAGTTACTGACCATCACATACAGAGAGTATAACACCCAGCACCCAGTTACTGACCATCACATACAGAGAGTATAACACCCAGCACCCAGTTACTGACCATCACATACAGAGAGTATAACACCCAGCACCCAGTTACTGACCATGACATACAGAGAGTATAACACCCTGCACCCAGTTACTGACCATCACATACAGAGAGTATAACACCCAGCACCCAGTTAATGACCATCAAAAAGAGAGAGTATAACACCCAGCACCCAGTTACTGACCATCACACACAGAGAGTATAACACCCAGCACCCAGTTACTGACCATCACATACAGAGAGTATAACACCCAGCACCCAGTTACTGACCATCACATACAGAGAGTATAACCCCCAGCACCCAGTTACTGACCATCACATACAGAGAGTATAACACCCAGCACCCAGTTACTGACCATGACATACAGAGAGTATAACACCCAGCACCCAGTTACTGACCATCACATACAGAGAGTTTAACACCCAGCACCCAGTTACTGACCATCACATACAGAGAGTATAACACCCTGCACCCAGTTATTGACCATCACATACAGAGAGTATAACACCCAGCACCCAGTTACTGACCATCACATACAGAGAGTATAACACCCAGCACCCAGTTACTGACCATCACATACAGAGAGTATAACACCCAGCACCCAGTTTCTGACCATCACATACAGAGAGTATAACACACTGCACCCAGTTACTGACCATCACATACAGAGAGTATAACACCCAGCACCCAGTTACTGACCATCACATACAGAGAGTATAACACCCAGCACCCAGTTACTGACCATCACATACAGAGAGTATAACACCCAGCACCCAGTTACTGACCATCACATACAGAGAGTATAACACCCAGCACCCAGTTACTGACCATCACATACAGAGAGTATAACACCCAGCACCCAGTTACTGACCATCACATACAGAGAGTATAACACCCAGCACCCAGTTACTGATCATCACATACAGAGAGTATAACACCCAGCACCCAGTTACTAACCATCACACAGAGAGTATAACACCCAGCACCCAGTTACTGACCATCACACACAGAGAGTATAACACCCAGATCGCAGTTATTGACCATCACATACAGAGAGTACAACACCCAGCACCCAGTTACTGACCATCACACAGAGAGTATAACACCCAGCACCCAGTTACTGACCATCACACACAGAGAGTATAACACCCAGCACCCAGTTACTGACCATCACACACAGAGAGTATAACACCCAGCACCCAGTTACTGACCATCACACAGAGAGTATAACACCCAGCACCCAGTTACTGACCATCACACACAGAGCGTATAACACCCAGCACCCAGTTACTGACCATCACACACAGAGAGTATAACACCCAGCACCCAGTTACTGACCATCACATACAGAGAGTTTAACACCCAGCACCCAGTTAATGACCATCAAAAACAGAGAGTATAACACCCAGCACCCAGTTACTGACCATCACATACAGAGAGTATAACACCCAGCACCCAGTTAATGACCATCAAAAACAGAGAGTATAACACCCTGCACCCAGTTATTGACCATCACATACAGAGAGTATAACACCCAGCACCCAGTTACTGACCATCACATACAGAGAGTATAACACCCAGCACCCAGTTACTGACCATCACATACAGAGAGTATAACACCCAGCACCCAGTTAATGACCATCAAAAACAGAGAGTATAACACCCAGCACCCAGTTACTGACCATCACATACAGAGAGTATAACACCCAGCACCCAGTTTCTGACCATCACATACAGAGAGAATAACACCCTGCACCCAGTTACTGACCATCACATACAGAGAGTATAACACCCAGCACCCAGTTTATGACCATCAAAAAAGGAGAGTATAACACCCAGCACCCAGTTACTGACCATCACATACAGAGAGTATAACACCCAGCACCCAGTTACTGACCATCACAGACAGAGAGTATAACACCCAGCACCCAGTTACTGACCATCACATACAGAGAGTATAACACCCTGCACCCAGTTACTGACCATCACATACACAGAGTATAACACCCAGCTCCCAGTTACTGACCATCACATACAGAGAGTATAACACCCAGCACCCAGTTACTGACCATCACATACAGAGAGTATAACACCCAGCACCCAGTTAATGACCATCAAAAACAGAGAGTATAACACCCAGCACACAGTTACTGACCATCACATACAGAGAGTATAACACCCAGCACCCAGTTACTGACCATAACATACACACAGTATAACACCCTGCACCCTGTTACTGACCATCACATACAGAGAGTATAACACCCAGCACCCAGTTACTGACCATCACATACAGAGAGTATAACACCCAGCACCCAGTTACTGACCATCACATACAGAGAGTATAACACCCAGCACCCAGTAACTGACCATCACATACAGAGAGTATAACACCCAGCACCCAGTTACTGACCATCACATACAGAGAGTATAACACCCTGCACCCAGTTACTGACCATTACATACAGAGAGTATAACACCCAGCACCCAGTTACTGACCATCACATACAGAGAGTATAACACCCAGCACCCAGTAACTGACCATCACATACAGAGAGTATAACACCCAGCACCCAGTTACTGACCATCACATACAGAGAGTATAACACCCAGCACCCAGTTACTGACCATCACATACAGAGAGTATAACACCCAGCACCCAGTTACTGACCATCACATACAGAGAGTATAACACCCAGCACCCAGTTACTGACCATCACATACAGAGAGTATAACACCCAGCACCCAGTTACTGACCATGACATACAGAGAGTATAACACCCTGCACCCAGTTACTGACCATCACATACAGAGAGTATAACACCCAGCACCCAGTTACTGACCATGACATACAGAGAGTATAACACCCTGCACCCAGTTACTGACCATCACATACAGAGAGTATAACACCCAGCACCCAGTTACTGACCATGACATACAGAGAGTATAACACCCTGCACCCAGTTACTGACCATCACATACAGAGAGTATAACACCCAGCACCCAGTTACTGACCATCACACACAGAGAGTATAACACCCAGCACCCAGTTACTGACCATCACACACAGAGAGTATAACACCCAGCACCCAGTTACTGACCATCACATACAGAGAGTATAACCCCCAGCACCCAGTTACTGACCATCACATACAGAGAGTATAACACCCAGCACCCAGTTACTGACCATGACATACAGAGAGTATAACACCCAGCACCCAGTTACTGACCATCACATACAGAGAGTTTAACACCCAGCACCCAGTTACTGACCATCACATACAGAGAGTATAACACCCTGCACCCAGTTATTGACCATCACATACAGAGAGTATAACACCCAGCACCCAGTTACTGACCATCACATACAGAGAGTATAACACCCAGCACCCAGTTACTGACCATCACATACAGAGAGTATAACACCCAGCACCCAGTTAATGACCATCAAAAACAGAGAGTATAACACCCAGCACCCAGTTACTGACCATCACATACAGAGAGTATAACACCCAGCACCCAGTTACTGACCATCACATACAGAGAGTATAACACCCAGCACCCAGTTACTGACCATCACATACAGAGAGTATAACACCCAGCACCCAGTTACTGACCATCACATACAGAGAGTATAACACCCAGCACCCAGTTACTGACCATCACATACAGAGAGTATAACACCCAGCACCCAGTTACTGACCATCACATACAGAGAGTATAACACCCAGCACCCAGTTACTGATCATCACATACAGAGAGTATAACACCCAGCACCCAGTTACTGACCATCACACAGAGAGTATAACACCCAGCACCCAGTTACTGACCATCACACACAGAGAGTATAACACCCAGATTGCAGTTATTGACCATCACATACAGAGAGTACAACACCCAGCACCCAGTTACTGACCATCACACAGAGAGTATAACACCCAGCACCCAGTTACTGACCATCACACACAGAGAGTATAACACCCAGCACCCAGTTACTGACCATCACACACAGAGAGTATAACACCCAGCACCCAGTTACTGACCATCACACAGAGAGTATAACACCCAGCACCCAGTTACTGACCATCACACACAGAGCGTATAACACCCAGCACCCAGTTACTGACCATCACACACAGAGAGTATAACACCCAGCACCCAGTTACTGACCATCACATACAGAGAGTATAACACCCAGCACCCAGTTAATGACCATCAAAAACAGAGAGTATAACACCCAGCACCCAGTTACTGACCATCACATACAGAGAGTATAATACCCAGCACCCAGTTAATGACCATCAAAAACAGAGAGTATAACACCCTGCACCCAGTTATTGACCATCACATACAGAGAGTATAACACCCAGCACCCAGTTACTGACCATCACATACAGAGAGTATAACACCCAGCACCCAGTTACTGACCATCACATACAGAGAGTATAACACCCAGCACCCAGTTAATGACCATCAAAAACAGAGAGTATAACACCCAGCACCCAGTTACTCACCATCACATACAGAGAGTATAACACCCAGCACCCAGTTTCTGACCATCACATACAGAGAGTATAACACCCTGCACCCAGTTACTGACCATCACATACAGAGAGTATAACACCCAGCACCCAGTTACTGACCATCACAGACAGAGAGTATAACACCCAGCACCCAGTTACTGACCATCACATACAGAGAGTATAACACCCTGCACCCAGTTACTGACCATCACATACACAGAGTATAACACCCAGCTCCCAGTTACTGACCATCACATACAGAGAGTATAACACCCAGCACCCAGTTAATGACCATCAAAAACAGAGAGTATAACACCCAGCACACAGTTACTGACCATCACATACAGAGAGTATAACACCCAGCACCCAGTTACTGACCATAACATACACACAGTATAACACCCTGCACCCAGTTACTGACCATCACATACAGAGAGTATAACACCCTGCACCCAGTTACTGACCATCACACACAGAGAGTATAACACCCAGCACCCAGTTACTGACTATCACATACAGAGAGTATAACACCCAGCACCCAGTTACTGACCATCACATACAGAGAGTATAACACCCTACACCCAGTTACTGACCATCACATACAGAGAGTATAACACCCAGCACCCAGTTACTGACCATCACAGACAGAGAGTATAACACCCAGCACCCAGTTACTGACCATCACATACAGAGAGTATAACACCCTGCACCCAGTTACTGACCATCACATACACAGAGTATAACACCCAGCTCCCAGTTACTGACCATCACATACAGAGAGTATAACACCCAGCACCCAGTTACTGACCATCACATACAGAGAGTATAACACCCAGCACCCAGTTACTGACCATGACATACAGAGAGTATAACACCCAGCACCCAGTTACTGACCATCACATACAGAGAGTATAACACCCAGCACCCAGTTACTGACCATCACATACAGAGAGTATAACACCCAGCACCCAGTTACTGACCATGACATAGAGAGAGTATAACACCCAGCACCCAGTTACTGACCATCACATACAGAGAGTATAACACCCAGCACCCAGTTAATGACCATCAAAAACAGAGAGTATAACACCCAGCACCCAGTTACTGACCATCACATACAGAGTGTATAACACCCAGCACCCAGTTACTGACCATCACATACAGAGAGTATAACACCCAGCACCCAGTTAATGACCATCACATACAGAGAGTATAACACCCAGCACCCAGTTACTGACCATGACATAGAGAGAGTATAACACCCAGCACCCAGTTACTGACCATCACATACAGAGAGTATAACACCCAGCACCCAGTTACTGACCATCACATACAGAGTGTATAACACCCAGCACCCAGTTACTGACCATCAAAAACAGAGAGTATAACACCCAGCACCCAGTTACTGACCATCACATACAGAGTGTATAACACCCAGCACCCAGTTACTGACCATCACATACAGAGAGTATAACACCCAGCACCCAGTTAATGACCATCAAAAACAGAGAGTATAACACCCAGCACCCAGTTACTGACCATCACATACAGAGAGTATAACACCCAGCACCCAGTTACTGACCATCACATACAGAGAGTATAACACCCAGCACCCAGTTACTGACCATCACACACAGAGAGTATAACACCCAGCACCCAGTTACTGACCATCACATACAGAGTGTATAACACCCAGCACCCAGTTACTGACCATCACATACAGAGAGTATAACACCCAGCACCCAGTTAATGACCATCAAAAACAGAGAGTATAACACCCAGCACCCAGTTACTGACCATCACATACAGAGAGTATAACACCCAGCACCCAGTTACTGACCATCACATACAGAGAGTATAACACCCAGCACCCAGTTAATGACCATCAAAAACAGAGAGTATAACACCCAGCACCCAGTTACTGACCATCACATACAGAGAGTATAACACCCAGCACCCAGTTACTGACCATCACATACAGAGAGTATAACACCCAGCACCCAGTTACTGACCATCACACACAGAGAGTATAACACCCAGCACCCAGTTACTGACCATCACATACAGAGTGTATAACACCCAGCACCCAGTTACTGACCATCACACACAGAGAGTATAACACCCAGCACCCAGTTACTGACCATCACATACAGAGTGTATAACACCCAGCACCCAGTTACTGACCATCACATACAGAGAGTATAACACCCAGCACCCAGTTACTGACCATCACATACAGAGTGTATAACACCCAGCACCCAGTTACTGACCATCACATACAGAGAGTATAACACCCAGCACCCAGTTAATGACCATCAAAAACAGAGAGTATAACACCCAGCACCCAGTTACTGACCATCACATACAGAGAGTATAACACCCAGCACCCAGTTACTGACCATCACATACAGAGAGTATAACACCCAGCACCCAGTTACTGACCATCACACACAGAGAGTATAACACCCAGCACCCAGTTACTGACCATCACATACAGAGTGTATAACACCCAGCACCCAGTTACTGACCATCACATACAGAGTGTATAACACCCAGCACCCAGTTACTGACCATCACATACAGAGTGTATAACACCCAGCACCCAGTTACTGACCATCAAAAACAGAGAGTATAACACCCAGCACCCAGTTACTGACCATCACATACAGAGTGTATAACACCCAGCACCCAGTTACTGACCATCACATACAGAGAGTATAACACCCAGCACCCAGTTAATGACCATCAAAAACAGAGAGTATAACACCCAGCACCCAGTTACTGACCATCACATACAGAGAGTATAACACCCAGCACCCAGTTACTGACCATCACATACAGAGAGTATAACACCCAGCACCCAGTTACTGACCATCACACACAGAGAGTATAACACCCAGCACCCAGTTACTGACCATCACATACAGAGTGTATAACACCCAGCACCCAGTTACTGACCATCACATACAGAGAGTATAACACCCAGCACCCAGTTACTGACCATCACATACAGAGAGTATAACACCCAGCTCCCAGTTACTGACCATCACATACAGAGAGTATAACACCCAGCACCCAGTTACTGACCATCACATACAGAGAGTATAACACCCAGCACCCAGTTACTGACCATGACATACAGAGAGTATAACACCCAGCACCCAGTTACTGACCATCACATACAGAGAGTATAACACCCAGCACCCAGTTACTGACCATGACATACAGAGAGTATAACACCCAGCACCCAGTTACTGACCATCACATACAGAGAGTATAACACCCTGCACCCAGTTACTGACCATCACATACAGAGAGTATAACACCCAGCACCCAGTTACTGACCATCACATACAGAGAGTATAACACCCAGCACCCAATTACTGACCATCATATACAGAGAGTATAACACCCTGCACCCAGTTACTGACCATAACATACACAGAGTATAACACCCAGCACCCAGTTACTGACCGTGACATACAGAGAGTATAACACCCAGCACCCAGTTATTGACCATCACATACAGAGAGTATAATACCCAGCACCCAGTTACTGACCATCACATACAGAGAGTATAACACCCAGCACCCAGTTACTGACCATCACATACAGAGAGTATAACACCCAGCACCCAGTTACTGACCATCACATACAGAGAGTATAACACCCAGCACCCAGTTACTGACCATCAAATACAGAGAGTATAACACCCAGCACCCAGTTAATGACCATCAAAAACAGAGAGTATAACACCCAGCACCCAGTTACTGACCATCACATACAGAGAGTATAACACCCAGCACCCAGTTACTGACCATCACATACAGAGAGTATAACACCCAGCACCCAGTTACTGACCATCACATACAGAGAGTATAACACCCAGCACCCAGTTACTGACCATGACATACAGAGAGTATAACACCCAGCACCCAGTTACTGACCATCACATACAGAGAGTATAACACCCAGCACCCAGTTACTGACCATCACATACAGAGAGTATAACACCCAGCACCCAGTTACTGACCATCACATACAGAGAGTATAACACCCTGCACCCAGTTACTGACCATCACATACAGAGAGTATAACACCCTGCACCCAGTTACTGACCATAACATACACAGAGTATAACACCCAGCACCCAGTTACTGACTATGACATACACAGAGTATAACACCCAGCACCCAGTTACTGACCATCACATACAGAGAGTATAACACCCAGCACCCAGTAACTGACCATCACATACAGAGAGTATAACACCCAGCACCCAGTTACTGACCATCACATACAGAGAGTATAACACCCAGCACCCAGTTACTGACCATCACATGCAGAGAGTATAACACCCAGCACCCAGTTACTGACCATCACATACAGAGAGTATAACACCCAGCACCCAGTTACTGACCATTACATACAGAGAGTATAACCCCCAGCACCCAGTTACTGACCATCACATACAGAGAGTATAACACCCAGCACCCAGTAACTGACCATTACATACAGAGAGTATAACCCCCAGCACCCAGCTACTGACCATTACATACAGAGAGTATAACACCCAGCACCCAGTTACTGACCATCACATACAGAGAGTATAACACCCAGCACCCAGTAACTGACCATTACATACAGAGAGTATAACACCCAGCACCCAGTTACTGACCATCACATACAGAGAGTATAACACCCAGCACCCAGTTACTGACCATCACATACAGAGAGTATAACACCCAGCACCCAGTTACTGACCATCACATACAGAGAGTATAACACCCAGCACCCAGTTACTGACCATTACATACAGAGAGTATAACCCCCAGCACCCAGTTACTGACCATCACATACAGAGAGTATAACACCCAGCACCCAGTAACTGACCATTACATACAGAGAGTATAACCCCCAGCACCCAGCTACTGACCATTACATACAGAGAGTATAACACCCAGCACCCAGTTACTGACCATCACATACAGAGAGTATAACACCCAGCACCCAGTAACTGACCATTACATACAGAGAGTATAACACCCAGCACCCAGTTACTGACCATCACATACAGAGAGTATAACACCCAGCACCCAGTTACTGACCATCACATACAGAGAGTATAACACCCAGCACCCAGTTACTGACCATCACATACAGAGAGTATAACACCCAGCACCCAGTTACTGACCATCACATACAGTGAGTATAACACCCAGCACCCAGTTACTGACCATCACATACAGAGAGTATAACACCCAGCACCCAGTTACTGACCATCACATACAGAGAGTATAACACCCAGCACCCAGTTACTGACCATCACATACAGAGAGTATAACACCCAGCACCCAGTTACTGACCATCACATACAGAGAGTATAACACCCAGCACCCAGTTACTGACCATCACATACAGAGAGTATAACACCCAGCACCCAGTAACTGACCATTACATACAGAGAGTATAACACCCAGCACCCAGTTACTGACCATCACATACAGAGAGTATAACACCCAGCATCCAGTTACTGACCATCACATACAGAGAGTATAACACCCAGCACCCAGTTACTGACCATCACATACAGTGAGTATAACACCCAGCACCCAGTTACTGACCATCACATACAGAGAGTATAACACCCAGCACCCAGTTACTGACCATCACATACAGAGAGTATAACACCCAGCACCCAGTTACTGACCATCACATACAGAGAGTATAACACCCAGCACCCAGTTACTGACCATCACATACAGAGAGTATAACACCTAGCACCCAGTTACTGACCATCACATACAGAGAGTATAACACCCAGCACCCAGTTACTGACCATCACATACAGAGAGTTTAACACCCAGCACCCAGTTACTGACCATCACATACAGAGAGTATAACACCCTGCACCCAGTTATTGACCATCACATACAGAGAGTATAACACCCAGCACCCAGTTACTGACCATCACATACAGAGAGTATAACACCCAGCACCCAGTTACTGACCATCACATACAGAGAGTATAACACCCAGCACCCAGTAACTGACCATTACATACAGAGAGTATAACACCCAGCACCCAGTTACTGACCATCACCTACAGAGAGTATAACACCCAGCACCCAGTTACTGACCATCACATACAGAGAGCATAACACCCAGCACCCAGTTACTGACCATCACATACAGAGAGTATAACACCCAGCACCCAGTTACTGACCATCACATACAGTGAGTATAACACCCAGCACCCAGTTACTGACCATCACATACAGAGAGTATAACACCCAGCACCCAGTTACTGACCATCACATACAGAGAGTATAACACCCAGCACCCAGTAACTGACCATTACATACAGAGAGTATAACACCCAGCACCCAGTTACTGACCATCACATACAGAGAGTATAACACCCAGCATCCAGTTACTGACCATCACATACAGAGAGTATAACACCCAGCACCCAGTTACTGACCATCACATACAGTGAGTATAACACCCAGCACCCAGTTACTGACCATCACATACAGAGAGTATAACACCCAGCACCCAGTTACTGACCATCACATACAGAGAGTATAACACCCAGCACCCAGTTACTGACCATCACATACAGAGAGTATAACACCCAGCACCCAGTTACTGACCATCACATACAGAGAGTATAACACCTAGCACCCAGTTACTGACCATCACATACAGAGAGTATAACACCCAGCACCCAGTTACTGACCATCACATACAGAGAGTTTAACACCCAGCACCCAGTTACTGACCATCACATACAGAGAGTATAACACCCTGCACCCAGTTATTGACCATCACATACAGAGAGTATAACACCCAGCACCCAGTTACTGACCATCACATACAGAGAGTATAACACCCAGCACCCAGTTACTGACCATCACATACAGAGAGTATAACACCCAGCACCCAGTTACTGACCATCACATACAGAGAGTATAACACCCAGCACCCAGTTACTGACCATCACATACAGAGAGGATAACACCCTGCACCCAGTTACTGACCATTACATACAGAGAGTATAACACCCAGCACCCAGTTACTGACCATCACATACAGAGAGTATAACACCCAGCACCCAGTAACTGACCATCACATACAGAGTGTATAACACCCAGCACCCAGTTACTGACCATCACATACAGAGAGTATAACACCCAGCACCCAGTTACTGACCATCACATACAGAGAGTATAACACCCAGCACCCAGTTACTGACCATCACATACAGAGAGTATAACACCCAGCACCCAGTAACTGACCATCACATACAGAGAGTATAACACCCAGCACCCAGTTACTGACCATCACATACAGTGAGTATAACACCCTGCACCCAGTTACTGACCATTACATACAGAGAGTATAACACCCAGCACCCAGTTACTGACCATCACATACAGAGAGTATAGCACCCAGCACCCAGTAACTGACCATCACATACAGAGAGTATAACACCCAGCACCCAGTTACTGACCATCACATACAGAGAGTATAACACCCAGCACCGAGTTACTGACCATCACATACAGAGAGTATAACACCCAGCACCCAGTTACTGACCATCACATACAGTGAGTATAACACCCAGCACCCAGTTACTGACCATCACATACAGAGAGTATAACACCCAGCACCCAGTTACTGACCATCACATACAGAGAGTATAACACCCAGCACCCAGTTACTGACCATGACATACAGACAGTATAACACCCTGCACCCAGTTACTGACCATCACATACAGAGAGTATAACACCCAGCACCCAGTTAATGACCATCAAAAAGAGAGAGTATAACACCCAGCACCCAGTTACTGACCATCACACACAGAGAGTATAACACCCAGCACCCAGTTACTGACCATCACATACAGAGAGTATAACACCCAGCACCCAGTTACTGACCATCACATACAGAGAGTATAACCCCCAGCACCCAGTTACTGACCATCACATACAGAGAGTATAACACCCAGCACCCAGTTACTGACCATGACATACAGAGAGTATAACACCCAGCACCCAGTTACTGACCATCACATACAGAGAGTTTAACACCCAGCACCCAGTTACTGACCATCACATACAGAGAGTATAACACCCTGCACCCAGTTATTGACCATCACATACAGAGAGTATAACACCCAGCACCCAGTTACTGACCATCACATACAGAGAGTATAACACCCAGCACCCAGTTACTGACCATCACATACAGAGAGTATAACACCCAGCACCCAGTTACTGACCATCACATACAGAGAGTATAACACCCAGCACCCAGGTTCTGACCATCACATACAGAGAGTATAACACCCTGCACCCAGTTACTGACCATCACATACAGAGAGTATAACACCCAGCACCCAGTTACTGACCATCACATACTGAGAGTATAACACCCAGCACCCAGTTACTGACCATCACATACAGAGAGTATAACACCCAGCACCCAGTTACTGACCATCACACACAGAGAGTATAACACCCAGCACCCAGTTACTGACCATCACATACAGAGAGTATAACACCCAGCACCCAGTTACTGACCATCACATACAGAGAGTATAACACCCAGCACCCAGTTACTGATCATCACATACAGAGAGTATAACACCCAGCACCCAGTTACTGACCATCACACAGAGAGTATAACACCCAGCACCCAGTTACTGACCATCACACACAGAGAGTATAACACCCAGATCGCAGTTATTGACCATCACATACAGAGAGTACAACACCCAGCACCCAGTTACTGACCATCACACAGAGAGTATAACACCCAGCACCCAGTTACTGACCATCACACACAGAGAGTATAACACCCAGCACCCAGTTACTGACCATCACACACAGAGAGTATAACACCCAGCACCCAGTTACTGACCATCACACAGAGAGTATAACACCCAGCACCCAGTTACTGACCATCACACACAGAGCGTATAACACCCAGCACCCAGTTACTGACCATCACACACAGAGAGTATAACACCCAGCACCCAGTTACTGACCATCACATACAGAGAGTATAACACCCAGCACCCAGTTAATGACCATCAAAAACAGAGAGTATAACACCCAGCACCCAGTTACTGACCATCACATACAGAGAGTATAACACCCAGCACCCAGTTACTGACCATCACATACAGAGAGTATAACACCCAGCACCCAGTTAATGACCATCAAAAACAGAGAGTATAACACCCAGCACCCAGTTACTGACCATCACATACAGAGAGTATAACACCCAGCACCCAGTTTCTGACCATCACATACAGAGAGTATAACACCCTGCACCCAGTTACTGACCATCACATACAGAGAGTATAACACCCAGCACCCAGTTAATGACCATCAAAAACAGAGAGTATAACACCCAGCACCCAGTTACTGACCATCACATACAGAGAGTATAACACCCAGCACCCAGTTTCTGACCATCACATACAGAGAGTATAACACCCTGCACCCAGTTACTGACCATCACATACAGAGAGTATAACACCCAGCACCCAGTTACTGACCATCACAGACAGAGAGTATAACACCCAGCACCCAGTTACTGACCATCACATACAGAGAGTATAACACCCTGCACCCAGTTACTGACCATCACATACACAGAGTATAACACCCAGCTCCCAGTTACTGACCATCACATACAGAGAGTATAACACCCAGCACCCAGTTAATGACCATCAAAAACAGAGAGTATAACACCCAGCACACAGTTACTGACCATCACATACAGAGAGTATAACACCCAGCACCCAGTTACTGACCATAACATACACACAGTATAACACCCAGCACCCAGTTACTGACCATCAAAAACAGAGAGTATAACACCCAGCACACAGTTACTGACCATCACATACAGAGAGTATAACACCCTGCACCCAGTTACTGACCATCACATACAGAGAGTATAACACCCAGCACCCAGTTACTGACCATCACATACAGAGAGTATAACACCCAGCACCCAGTTACTGACCATCACATACAGAGAGTATAACACCCAGCACCCAGTTACTGACCATCACATACAGAGAGTATAACACCCAGCACCCAGTAACTGACCATCACATACAGAGAGTATAACACCCAGCACCCAGTTACTGACCATCACATACAGAGAGTATAACACCCTGCACCCAGTTACTGACCATTACATACAGAGAGTATAACACCCAGCACCCAGTTACTGACCATCACATACAGAGAGTATAACACCCAGCACCCAGTAACTGACCATCACATACAGAGAGTATAACACCCAGCACCCAGTTACTGACCATCACATACAGAGAGTATAACACCCAGCACCCAGTTACTGACCATCACATACAGAGAGTATAACACCCAGCACCCAGTTACTGACCATCACATACAGAGAGTATAACACCCAGCACCCAGTTACTGACCATCACATACAGAGAGTATAACACCCAGCACCCAGTTACTGACCATGACATACAGAGAGTATAACACCCTGCACCCAGTTACTGACCATCACATACAGAGAGTATAACACCCAGCACCCAGTTAATGACCATCAAAAAGAGAGAGTATAACACCCAGCACCCAGTTACTGACCATCACACACAGAGAGTATAACACCCAGCACCCAGTTACTGACCATCACATACAGAGAGTATAACACCCAGCACCCAGTTACTGACCATCACATACAGAGAGTATAACCCCCAGCACCCAGTTACTGACCATCACATACAGAGAGTATAACACCCAGCACCCAGTTACTGACCATGACATACAGAGAGTATAACCCCCAGCACCCAGTTACTGACCATCACATATAGAGAGTATAACACCCTGCACCCAGTTATTGACCATCACATACAGAGAGTATAACACCCAGCACCCAGTTACTGACCATCACATACAGAGAGTATAACACCCAGCACCCAGTTACTGACCATCACATACAGAGAGTATAACACCCAGCACCCAGTTACTGACCATCACATACAGAGAGTATAACACCCAGCACCCAGTTTCTGACCATCACATACAGAGAGTATAACACCCTGCACCCAGTTACTGACCATCACATACAGAGAGTATAACACCCAGCACCCAGTTACTGACCATCACATACAGAGAGTATAACACCCAGCACCCAGTTACTGACCATCACATACAGAGAGTATAACACCCAGCACCCAGTTACTGACCATCACATACAGAGAGTATAACACCCAGCACCCAGTTACTGACCATCACATACAGAGAGTATAACACCCAGCACCCAGTTACTGACCATCACATACAGAGAGTATAACACCCAGCACCCAGTTACTGACCATCACATACAGAGAGTATAACACCCAGCACCCAGTTACTGACCATCACACAGAGAGTATAACACCCAGCACCCAGTTACTGACCATCACACACAGAGAGTATAACACCCAGATCGCAGTTATTGACCATCACATACAGAGAGTACAACACCCAGCACCCAGTTACTGACCATCACACAGAGAGTATAACACCCAGCACCCAGTTACTGACCATCACACACAGAGAGTATAACACCCAGCACCCAGTTACTGACCATCACACACAGAGAGTATAACACTCAGCACCCAGTTACTGACCATCACACAGAGAGTATAACACCCAGCACCCAGTTACTGACCATCACACACAGAGCGTATAACACCCAGCACCCAGTTACTGACCATCACACACAGAGAGTATAACACCCAGCACCCAGTTACTGACCATCACATACAGAGAGTATAACACCCAGCACCCACTTAATGACCATCAAAAACAGAGAGTATAACACCCAGCACCCAGTTACTGACCATCACATACAGAGAGTATAACACCCAGCACCCAGTTAATGACCATCAAAAACAGAGAGTATAACACCCTGCACCCAGTTATTGACCATCACATACAGAGAGTATAACACCCAGCACCCAGTTACTGACCATCACATACAGAGAGTATAACACCCAGCACCCAGTTACTGACCATCACATACAGAGAGTATAACACCCAGCACCCAGTTAATGACCATCAAAAACAGAGAGTATAACACCCAGCAGCCAGTTACTGACCATCACATACAGAGAGTATAACACCCAGCACCCAGTTTCTGACCATCACATACAGAGAGTATAACACCCTGCACCCAGTTACTGACCATCACATACAGAGAGTATAACACCCAGCACCCAGTTAATGACCATCAAAAACAGAGAGTATAACACCCAGCACCCAGTTACTGACCATCACAGACAGAGAGTATAACACCCAGCACCCAGTTACTGACCATCACATACAGAGAGTATAACACCCTGCACCCAGTTACTGACCATCACATACACAGAGTATAACACCCAGCTCCCAGTTACAGACCATCACATACAGAGAGTATAACACCCAGCACCCAGTTAATGACCATCAAAAACAGAGAGTATAACACCCAGCACACAGTTACTGACCATCACATACAGAGAGTATAACACCCAGCACCCAGTTACTGACCATAACATACACACAGTATAACACCCTGCACCCAGTTACTGACCATCACATACAGAGAGTATAACACCCAGCACCCAGTTACTGACCATCACATACAGAGAGTATAACACCCAGCACCCAGTTACTGACCATCACATACAGAGATTATAACGCCCAGCACCCAGTAACTGACCATCACATACAGAGAGTATAACACCCAGCACCCAGTTACTGACCATCACATACAGAGAGTATAACACCCTGCACCCAGTTACTGACCATTACATACAGAGAGTATAACACCCAGCACCCAGTTACTGACCATCACATACAGAGAGTATAACACCCAGCACCCAGTAACTGACCATCACATACAGAGAGTATAACACCCAGCACCCAGTTACTGACCATCACATACAGAGAGTATAACACCCAGCACCCAGTTACTGACCATCACATACAGAGAGTATAACACCCAGCACCCAGTTACTGACCATCACATACAGAGAGTATAACACCCAGCACCCAGTTACTGACCATCACATACAGAGAGTATAACACCCAGCACCCAGTTACTGACCATGACATACAGAGAGTATAACACCCTGCACCCAGTTACTGACCATCACATACAGAGAGTATAACACCCAGCACCCAGTTAATGACCATCAAAAAGAGAGAGTATAACACCCAGCACCCAGTTACTGACCATCACACACAGAGAGTATAACACCCAGCACCCAGTTACTGACCATCACATACAGAGAGTATAACACCCAGCACCCAGTTACTGACCATCACATACAGAGAGTAGAAACCCCAGCACCCAGTTACTGACCATCACATACAGAGAGTATAACACCCAGCACCCAGTTACTGACCATGACATACAGAGAGTATAACACCCAGCACCCAGTTACTGACCATCACATACAGAGAGTATAACACCCTGCACCCAGTTATTGACCATCACATACAGAGAGTATAACACCCAGCACCCAGTTACTGACCATCACATACAGAGAGTATAACACCCAGCACCCAGTTACTGACCATCACATACAGAGAGTATAACACCCAGCACCCAGTTAATGACCATCAAAAACAGAGAGTATAACACCCAGCACCCAGTTACTGACCATCACATACAGAGAGTATAACACCCAGCACCCAGTTTCTGACCATCACATACAGAGAGTATAACACCCTGCACCCAGTTACTGACCATCACATACAGAGAGTATAACACCCAGCACCCAGTTACTGACCATCACATACAGAGAGTATAACACCCAGCACCCAGTTACTGACCATCACATACAGAGAGTATAACACCCAGCACCCAGTTACTGACCATCACATACAGAGAGTATAACACCCAGCACCCAGTTACTGACCATCACATACAGAGAGTATAACACCCAGCACCCAGTTACTGACCATCACATACAGAGAGTATAACACCCAGCACCCAGTTACTGATCATCACATACAGAGAGTATAACACCCAGCACCCAGTTACTGATCATCACATACAGAGAGTATAACACCCAGCACCCAGTTACTGACCATCACACAGAGAGTATAACACCCAGCACCCAGTTACTGACCATCACACACAGAGAGTATAACACCCAGATCGCAGTTATTGACCATCACATACAGAGAGTACACCACCCAGCACCCAGTTACTGACCATCACACAGAGAGTATAACACCCAGCACCCAGTTACTGACCATCACACACAGAGAGTATAACACCCAGCACCCAGTTACTGACCATCACACACAGAGAGTATAACACCCAGCACCCAGTTACTGACCATCACACAGAGAGTATAACACCCAGCACCCAGTTACTGACCATCACACACAGAGCGTATAACACCCAGCACCCAGTTACTGACCATCACACACAGAGAGTATAACACCCAGCACCCAGTTACTGACCATCACATACAGAGAGTATAACACCCAGCACCCAGTTAATGACCATCAAAAACAGAGAGTATAACACCCAGCACCCAGTTACTGACCATCACATACAGAGAGTATAACACCCAGCACCCAGTTAATGACCATCAAAAACAGAGAGTATAACACCCTGCACCCAGTTATTGACCATCACATACAGAGAGTATAACACCCAGCACCCAGTTACTGACCATCACATACAGAGAGTATAACACCCAGCACCCAGTTACTGACCATCACATACAGAGAGTATAACACCCAGCACCCAGTTAATGACCATCAAAAACAGAGAGTATAACACCCAGCACCCAGTTACTGACCATCACATACAGAGAGTATAACACCCAGCACCCAGTTTCTGACCATCACATACAGAGAGTATAACACCCTGCACCCAGTTACTTACCATCACATACAGAGAGTATAACACCCAGCACCCAGTTAATGACCATCAAAAACAGAGAGTATAACACCCAGCACCCAGTTACTGACCATCACATACAGAGAGTATAACACCCTGCACCCAGTTACTGACCATCACATACACAGAGTATAACACCCAGCTCCCAGTTACTGACCATCACATACAGAGAGGATAACACCCAGCACCCAGTTAATGACCATCAAAAACAGAGAGTATAACACCCAGCACACAGTTACTGACCATCACATACAGAGAGTATAACACCCAGCACCCAGTTACTGACCATAACATACACACAGTATAACACCCTGCACCCAGTTACTGACCATCACATACAGAGAGTATAACACCCAGCACCCAGTTACTGACCATCACATACAGAGAGTATAACACCCAGCACCCAGTTACTGACCATCACATACAGAGAGTATAACACCCAGCACCCAGTAACTGACCATCACATACAGAGAGTATAACACCCAGCACCCAGTTACTGACCATCACATACAGAGAGTATAACACCCTGCACCCAGTTACTGACCATTACATACAGAGAGTATAACACCCAGCACCCAGTTACTGACCATCACATACAGAGAGTATATCACCCAGCACCCAGTTACTGACCATCACATACAGAGAGTATAACACCCAGCACCCAGTTACTGACCATCACATACAGAGAGTATAACACCCAGCACCCAGTTACTGACCATCACATACAGAGAGTATAACACCCAGCACCCAGTTACTGACCATCACACAGAGAGTATAACACCCAGCACCCAGTTACTGACCATCACACACAGAGAGTATAACACCCAGATCGCAGTTATTGACCATCACATACAGAGAGTACAACACCCAGCACCCAGTTACTGACCATCACACAGAGAGTATAACACCCAGCACCCAGTTACTGACCATCACACACAGAGAGTATAACACCCAGCACCCAGTTACTGACCATCACACACAGAGAGTATAACACTCAGCACCCAGTTACTGACCATCACACAGAGAGTATAACACCCAGCACCCAGTTACTGACCATCACACACAGAGCGTATAACACCCAGCACCCAGTTACTGACCATCACACACAGAGAGTATAACACCCAGCACCCAGTTACTGACCATCACATACAGAGAGTATAACACCCAGCACAGACTTAATGACCATCAAAAACAGAGAGTATAACACCCAGCACCCAGTTACTGACCATCACATACAGAGAGTATAACACCCAGCACCCAGTTAATGACCATCAAAAACAGAGAGTATAACACCCTGCACCCAGTTATTGACCATCACATACAGAGAGTATAACACCCAGCACCCAGTTACTGACCATCACATACAGAGAGTATAACACCCAGCACCCAGTTACTGACCATCACATACAGAGAGTATAACACCCAGCACCCAGTTAATGACCATCAAAAACAGAGAGTATAACACCCAGCACCCAGTTACTGACCATCACATACAGAGAGTATAACACCCAGCACCCAGTTTCTGACCATCACATACAGAGAGTATAACACCCTGCACCCAGTTACTGACCATCACATACAGAGAGTATAACACCCAGCACCCAGTTAATGACCATCAAAAACAGAGAGTATAACACCCAGCACCCAGTTACTGACCATCACAGACAGAGAGTATAACACCCAGCACCCAGTTACTGACCATCACATACAGAGAGTATAACACCCTGCACCCAGTTACTGACCATCACATACACAGAGTATAACACCCAGCTCCCAGTTACTGACCATCACATACAGAGAGTATAACACCCAGCACTAAGTTAATGACCATCAAAAACAGAGAGTATAACACCCAGCACACAGTTACTGACCATCACATACAGAGAGTATAACACCCAGCACCCAGTTACTGACCATAACATACACACAGTATAACACCCTGCACCCAGTTACTGACCATCACATACAGAGAGTATAACACCCAGCACCCAGTTACTGACCATCACATACAGAGAGTATAACACCCAGCACCCAGTTACTGACCATCACATACAGAGAGTATAACACCCAGCACCCAGTAACTGACCATCACATACAGAGAGTATAACACCCAGCACCCAGTTACTGACCATCACATACAGAGAGTATAACACCCTGCACCCAGTTACTGACCATTACATACAGAGAGTATAACACCCAGCACCCAGTTACTGACCATCACATACAGAGAGTATAACACCCAGCACCCAGTAACTGACCATCACATACAGAGAGTATAACACCCAGCACCCAGTTACTGACCATCACATACAGAGAGTATAACACCCAGCACCCAGTTACTGACCATCACATACAGAGAGTATAACACCCAGCACCCAGTTACTGACCATCACATACAGAGAGTATAACACCCAGCACCCAGTTACTGACCATCACATACAGAGAGTATAACACCCAGCACCCAGTTACTGACCATGACATACAGAGAGTATAACACCCTGCACCCAGTTACTGACCATCACATACAGAGAGTATAACACCCAGCACCCAGTTAATGACCATCAAAAAGAGAGAGTATAACACCCAGCACCCAGTTACTGACCATCACACACAGAGAGTATAACACCCAGCACCCAGTTACTGACCATCACATACAGAGAGTATAACACCCAGCACCCAGTTACTGACCATCACATACAGAGAGTAGAAACCCCAGCACCCAGTTACTGACCATCACATACAGAGAGTATAACACCCAGCACCCAGTTACTGACCATGACATACAGAGAGTATAACACCCAGCACCCAGTTACTGACCATCACATACAGAGAGTATAACACCCTGCACCCAGTTATTGACCATCACATACAGAGAGTATAACACCCAGCACCCAGTTACTGACCATCACATACAGAGAGTATAACACCCAGCACCCAGTTACTGACCATCACATACAGAGAGTATAACACCCAGCACCCAGTTAATGACCATCAAAAACAGAGAGTATAACACCCAGCACCCAGTTACTGACCATCACATACAGAGAGTATAACACCCAGCACCCAGTTTCTGACCATCACATACAGAGAGTATAACACCCTGCACCCAGTTACTGACCATCACATACAGAGAGTATAACACCCAGCACCCAGTTACTGACCATCACATACAGAGAGTATAACACCCAGCACCCAGTTACTGACCATCACCTACAGAGAGTATAACACCCAGCACCCAGTTACTGACCATCACATACAGAGAGCATAACACCCAGCACCCAGTTACTGACCATCACATACAGAGAGTATAACACCCAGCACCCAGTTACTGACCATCACATACAGAGAGTATAACACCCAGCACCCAGTTACTGATCATCACATACAGAGAGTATAACACCCAGCACCCAGTTACTGATCATCACATACAGAGAGTACAACACCCAGCACCCAGTTACTGACCATCACACAGAGAGTATAACACCCAGCACCCAGTTACTGACCATCACACACAGAGAGTATAACACCCAGATCGCAGTTATTGACCATCACATACAGAGAGTACACCACCCAGCACCCAGTTACTGACCATCACACAGAGAGTATAACACCCAGCACCCAGTTACTGACCATCACACACAGAGAGTATAACACCCAGCACCCAGTTACTGACCATCACACACAGAGAGTATAACACCCAGCACCCAGTTACTGACCATCACACAGAGAGTATAACACCCAGCACCCAGTTACTGACCATCACACACAGAGCGTATAACACCCAGCACCCAGTTACTGACCATCACACACAGAGAGTATAACACCCAGCACCCAGTTACTGACCATCACATACAGAGAGTATAACACCCAGCACCCAGTTAATGACCATCAAAAACAGAGAGTATAACACCCAGCACCCAGTTACTGACCATCACATACAGAGAGTATAACACCCAGCACCCAGTTAATGACCATCAAAAACAGAGAGTATAACACCCTGCACCCAGTTATTGACCATCACATACAGAGAGTATAACACCCAGCACCCAGTTACTGACCATCACATACAGAGAGTATAACACCCAGCACCCAGTTACTGACCATCACATACAGAGAGTATAACACCCAGCACCCAGTTAATGACCATCAAAAACAGAGAGTATAACACCCAGCACCCAGTTACTGACCATCACATACAGAGAGTATAACACCCAGCACCCAGTTTCTGACCATCACATACAGAGAGTATAACACCCTGCACCCAGTTACTGACCATCACATACAGAGAGTATAACACCCAGCACCCAGTTAATGACCATCAAAAACAGAGAGTATAACACCCAGCACCCAGTTACTGACCATCACATACAGAGAGTATAACACCCTGCACCCAGTTACTGACCATCACATACACAGAGTATAACACCCAGCTCCCAGTTACTGACCATCACATACAGAGAGGATAACACCCAGCACCCAGTTAATGACCATCAAAAACAGAGAGTATAACACCCAGCACACAGTTACTGACCATCACATACAGAGAGTATAACACCCAGCACCCAGTTACTGACCATAACATACACACAGTATAACACCCTGCACCCAGTTACTGACCATCACATACAGAGAGTATAACACCCAGCACCCAGTTACTGACCATCACATACAGAGAGTATAACACCCAGCACCCAGTTACTGACCATCACATACAGAGAGTATAACACCCAGCACCCAGTAACTGACCATCACATACAGAGAGTATAACACCCAGCACCCAGTTACTGACCATCACATACAGAGAGTATAACACCCTGCACCCAGTTACTGACCATTACATACAGAGAGTATAACACCCAGCACCCAGTTACTGACCATCACATACAGAGAGTATAACACCCAGCACCCAGTAACTGACCATCACATACAGAGAGTATAACACCCAGCACCCAGTTACTGACCATCACATACAGAGAGTATAACACCCAGCACCCAGTTACTGACCATCACATACAGAGAGTATAACACCCAGCACCCAGTTACTGACCATCACATACAGAGAGTATAACACCCAGCACCCAGTTACTGACCATCACATACAGAGAGTATGACACCCAGCACCCAGTTACTGACCATGGCATACAGAGAGTATAACACCCTGCACCCAGTTACTGACCATCACATACAGAGAGTATAACACCCAGCACCCAGTTACTGACCATCACACAGAGAGTATAACACCCAGCACCCAGTTACTGACCATCACATACAGAGAGTATAACACCCAGCACCCAGTTACTGACCATCACATACAGAGAGTATAACCCCCAGCACCCAGTTACTGACCATCACATACAGAGAGTATAACACCCAGCACCCAGTTACTGACCATGACATACAGAGAGTATAACACCCAGCACCCAGTTACTGACCATCACATACAGAGAGTTTAACACCCAGCACCCAGTTACTGACCATCACATACAGAGAGTATAACACCCTGCACCCAGTTATTGACCATCACATACAGAGAGTATAACACCCAGCACCCAGTTACTGACCATCACATACAGAGAGTATAACACCCAGCACCCAGTAACCGACCATCACATACAGAGAGTATAACACCCAGCACCCAGTTACTGACCATCACATACAGAGAGTATAACACCAAGCACCCAGTTACTGACCATCACATACAGAGAGTATAACACCCAGCACCCAGTTACTGACCATCACATACAGAGAGTATAACACCCAGCACCCAGTTACTGACCATCACATACAGAGAGTATAACACCCAGCACCCAGTTACTGACCATGACATACAGAGAGTATAACACCCTGCACCCAGTTACTGACCATCACATACAGAGAGTATAACACCCAGCACCCAGTTAATGACCATCAAAAAGAGAGAGTATAACACCCAGCACCCAGTTACTGACCATCACACACAGAGAGTATAACACCCAGCACCCAGTTACTGACCATCACATACAGAGAGTATAACACCCAGCACCCAGTTACTGACCATCACATACAGAGAGTATAACCCCCAGCACCCAGTTACTGACCATCACATACAGAGAGTATAACACCCAGCACCCAGTTACTGACCATGACATACAGAGAGTATAACACCCAGCACCCAGTTACTGACCATCACATACAGAGAGTTTAACACCCAGCACCCAGTTACTGACCATCACATACAGAGAGTATAACACCCTGCACCCAGTTATTGACCATCACATACAGAGAGTATAACACCCAGCACCCAGTTACTGACCATCACATACAGAGAGTATAACACCCAGCACCCAGTTACTGACCATCACATACAGAGAGTATAACACCCAGCACCCAGTTTCTGACCATCACATACAGAGAGTATAACACACTGCACCCAGTTACTGACCATCACATACAGAGAGTATAACACCCAGCACCCAGTTACTGACCATCACATACAGAGAGTATAACACCCAGCACCCAGTTACTGACCATCACATACAGAGAGTATAACACCCAGCACCCAGTTACTGACCATCACATACAGAGAGTATAACACCCAGCACCCAGTTACTGACCATCACATACAGAGAGTATAACACCCAGCACCCAGTTACTGACCATCACATACAGAGAGTATAACACCCAGCACCCAGTTACTGATCATCACATACAGAGAGTATAACACCCAGCACCCAGTTACTAACCATCACACAGAGAGTATAACACCCAGCACCCAGTTACTGACCATCACACACAGAGAGTATAACACCCAGATCGCAGTTATTGACCATCACATACAGAGAGTACAACACCCAGCACCCAGTTACTGACCATCACACAGAGAGTATAACACCCAGCACCCAGTTACTGACCATCACACACAGAGAGTATAACACCCAGCACCCAGTTACTGACCATCACACACAGAGAGTATAACACCCAGCACCCAGTTACTGACCATCACACAGAGAGTATAACACCCAGCACCCAGTTACTGACCATCACACACAGAGCGTATAACACCCAGCACCCAGTTACTGACCATCACACACAGAGAGTATAACACCCAGCACCCAGTTACTGACCATCACATACAGAGAGTTTAACACCCAGCACCCAGTTAATGACCATCAAAAACAGAGAGTATAACACCCAGCACCCAGTTACTGACCATCACATACAGAGAGTATAACACCCAGCACCCAGTTAATGACCATCAAAAACAGAGAGTATAACACCCTGCACCCAGTTATTGACCATCACATACAGAGAGTATAACACCCAGCACCCAGTTACTGACCATCACATACAGAGAGTATAACACCCAGCACCCAGTTACTGACCATCACATACAGAGAGTATAACACCCAGCACCCAGTTAATGACCATCAAAAACAGAGAGTATAACACCCAGCACCCAGTTACTGACCATCACATACAGAGAGTATAACACCCAGCATCCAGTTTCTGACCATCACATACAGAGAGTATAACACCCTGCACCCAGTTACTGACCATCACATACAGAGAGTATAACACCCAGCACCCAGTTTATGACCATCAAAAAAGGAGAGTATAACACCCAGCACCCAGTTACTGACCATCACATACAGAGAGTATAACACCCAGCACCCAGTTACTGACCATCACAGACAGAGAGTATAACACCCAGCACCCAGTTACTGACCATCACATACAGAGAGTATAACACCCTGCACCCAGTTACTGACCATCACATACACAGAGTATAACACCCAGCTCCCAGTTACTGACCATCACATACAGAGAGTATAACACCCAGCACCCAGTTACTGACCATCACATACAGAGAGTATAACACCCAGCACCCAGTTAATGACCATCAAAAACAGAGAGTATAACACCCAGCACACAGTTACTGACCATCACATACAGAGAGTATAACACCCAGCACCCAGTTACTGACCATAACATACACACAGTATAACACCCTGCACCCTGTTACTGACCATCACATACAGAGAGTATAACACCCAGCACCCAGTTACTGACCATCACATACAGAGAGTATAACACCCAGCACCCAGTTACTGACCATCACATACAGAGAGTATAACACCCAGCACCCAGTAACTGACCATCACATACAGAGAGTATAACACCCAGCACCCAGTTACTGACCATCACATACAGAGAGTATAACACCCTGCACCCAGTTACTGACCATTACATACAGAGAGTATAACACCCAGCACCCAGTTACTGACCATCACATACAGAGAGTATAACACCCAGCACCCAGTAACTGACCATCACATACAGAGAGTATAACACCCAGCACCCAGTTACTGACCATCACATACAGAGAGTATAACACCCAGCACCCAGTTACTGACCATCACATACAGAGAGTATAACACCCAGCACCCAGTTACTGACCATCACATACAGAGAGTATAACACCCAGCACCCAGTTACTGACCATCACATACAGAGAGTATAACACCCAGCACCCAGTTACTGACCATGACATACAGAGAGTATAACACCCTGCACCCAGTTACTGACCATCACATACAGAGAGTATAACACCCAGCACCCAGTTACTGACCATGACATACAGAGAGTATAACACCCTGCACCCAGTTACTGACCATCACATACAGAGAGTATAACACCCAGCACCCAGTTACTGACCATGACATACAGAGAGTATAACACCCTGCACCCAGTTACTGACCATCACATACAGAGAGTATAACACCCAGCACCCAGTTACTGACCATCACACACAGAGAGTATAACACCCAGCACCCAGTTACTGACCATCACACACAGAGAGTATAACACCCAGCACCCAGTTACTGACCATCACATACAGAGAGTATAACCCCCAGCACCCAGTTACTGACCATCACATACAGAGAGTATAACACCCAGCACCCAGTTACTGACCATGACATACAGAGAGTATAACACCCAGCACCCAGTTACTGACCATCACATACAGAGAGTTTAACACCCAGCACCCAGTTACTGACCATCACATACAGAGAGTATAACACCCTGCACCCAGTTATTGACCATCACATACAGAGAGTATAACACCCAGCACCCAGTTACTGACCATCACATACAGAGAGTATAACACCCAGCACCCAGTTACTGACCATCACATACAGAGAGTATAACACCCAGCACCCAGTTAATGACCATCAAAAACAGAGAGTATAACACCCAGCACCCAGTTACTGACCATCACATACAGAGAGTATAACACCCAGCACCCAGTTACTGACCATCACATACAGAGAGTATAACACCCAGCACCCAGTTACTGACCATCACATACAGAGAGTATAACACCCAGCACCCAGTTACTGACCATCACATACAGAGAGTATAACACCCAGCACCCAGTTACTGACCATCACATACAGAGAGTATAACACCCAGCACCCAGTTACTGACCATCACATACAGAGAGTATAACACCCAGCACCCAGTTACTGATCATCACATACAGAGAGTATAACACCCAGCACCCAGTTACTGACCATCACACAGAGAGTATAACACCCAGCACCCAGTTACTGACCATCACACACAGAGAGTATAACACCCAGATTGCAGTTATTGACCATCACATACAGAGAGTACAACACCCAGCACCCAGTTACTGACCATCACACAGAGAGTATAACACCCAGCACCCAGTTACTGACCATCACACACAGAGAGTATAACACCCAGCACCCAGTTACTGACCATCACACACAGAGAGTATAACACCCAGCACCCAGTTACTGACCATCACACAGAGAGTATAACACCCAGCACCCAGTTACTGACCATCACACACAGAGCGTATAACACCCAGCACCCAGTTACTGACCATCACACACAGAGAGTATAACACCCAGCACCCAGTTACTGACCATCACATACAGAGAGTATAACACCCAGCACCCAGTTAATGACCATCAAAAACAGAGAGTATAACACCCAGCACCCAGTTACTGACCATCACATACAGAGAGTATAATACCCAGCACCCAGTTAATGACCATCAAAAACAGAGAGTATAACACCCTGCACCCAGTTATTGACCATCACATACAGAGAGTATAACACCCAGCACCCAGTTACTGACCATCACATACAGAGAGTATAACACCCAGCACCCAGTTACTGACCATCACATACAGAGAGTATAACACCCAGCACCCAGTTAATGACCATCAAAAACAGAGAGTATAACACCCAGCACCCAGTTACTCACCATCACATACAGAGAGTATAACACCCAGCACCCAGTTTCTGACCATCACATACAGAGAGTATAACACCCTGCACCCAGTTACTGACCATCACATACAGAGAGTATAACACCCAGCACCCAGTTACTGACCATCACAGACAGAGAGTATAACACCCAGCACCCAGTTACTGACCATCACATACAGAGAGTATAACACCCTGCACCCAGTTACTGACCATCACATACACAGAGTATAACACCCAGCTCCCAGTTACTGACCATCACATACAGAGAGTATAACACCCAGCACCCAGTTAATGACCATCAAAAACAGAGAGTATAACACCCAGCACACAGTTACTGACCATCACATACAGAGAGTATAACACCCAGCACCCAGTTACTGACCATAACATACACACAGTATAACACCCTGCACCCAGTTACTGACCATCACATACAGAGAGTATAACACCCTGCACCCAGTTACTGACCATCACACACAGAGAGTATAACACCCAGCACCCAGTTACTGACTATCACATACAGAGAGTATAACACCCAGCACCCAGTTACTGACCATCACATACAGAGAGTATAACACCCTACACCCAGTTACTGACCATCACATACAGAGAGTATAACACCCAGCACCCAGTTACTGACCATCACAGACAGAGAGTATAACACCCAGCACCCAGTTACTGACCATCACATACAGAGAGTATAACACCCTGCACCCAGTTACTGACCATCACATACACAGAGTATAACACCCAGCTCCCAGTTACTGACCATCACATACAGAGAGTATAACACCCAGCACCCAGTTACTGACCATCACATACAGAGAGTATAACACCCAGCACCCAGTTACTGACCATGACATACAGAGAGTATAACACCCAGCACCCAGTTACTGACCATCACATACAGAGAGTATAACACCCAGCACCCAGTTACTGACCATCACATACAGAGAGTATAACACCCAGCACCCAGTTACTGACCATGACATAGAGAGAGTATAACACCCAGCACCCAGTTACTGACCATCACATACAGAGAGTATAACACCCAGCACCCAGTTAATGACCATCAAAAACAGAGAGTATAACACCCAGCACCCAGTTACTGACCATCACATACAGAGTGTATAACACCCAGCACCCAGTTACTGACCATCACATACAGAGAGTATAACACCCAGCACCCAGTTAATGACCATCACATACAGAGAGTATAACACCCAGCACCCAGTTACTGACCATGACATAGAGAGAGTATAACACCCAGCACCCAGTTACTGACCATCACATACAGAGAGTATAACACCCAGCACCCAGTTACTGACCATCACATACAGAGTGTATAACACCCAGCACCCAGTTACTGACCATCAAAAACAGAGAGTATAACACCCAGCACCCAGTTACTGACCATCACATACAGAGTGTATAACACCCAGCACCCAGTTACTGACCATCACATACAGAGAGTATAACACCCAGCACCCAGTTAATGACCATCAAAAACAGAGAGTATAACACCCAGCACCCAGTTACTGACCATCACATACAGAGAGTATAACACCCAGCACCCAGTTACTGACCATCACATACAGAGAGTATAACACCCAGCACCCAGTTACTGACCATCACACACAGAGAGTATAACACCCAGCACCCAGTTACTGACCATCACATACAGAGTGTATAACACCCAGCACCCAGTTACTGACCATCACATACAGAGAGTATAACACCCAGCACCCAGTTAATGACCATCAAAAACAGAGAGTATAACACCCAGCACCCAGTTACTGACCATCACATACAGAGAGTATAACACCCAGCACCCAGTTACTGACCATCACATACAGAGAGTATAACACCCAGCACCCAGTTAATGACCATCAAAAACAGAGAGTATAACACCCAGCACCCAGTTACTGACCATCACATACAGAGAGTATAACACCCAGCACCCAGTTACTGACCATCACATACAGAGAGTATAACACCCAGCACCCAGTTACTGACCATCACACACAGAGAGTATAACACCCAGCACCCAGTTACTGACCATCACATACAGAGTGTATAACACCCAGCACCCAGTTACTGACCATCACACACAGAGAGTATAACACCCAGCACCCAGTTACTGACCATCACATACAGAGTGTATAACACCCAGCACCCAGTTACTGACCATCACATACAGAGAGTATAACACCCAGCACCCAGTTACTGACCATCACATACAGAGTGTATAACACCCAGCACCCAGTTACTGACCATCACATACAGAGAGTATAACACCCAGCACCCAGTTAATGACCATCAAAAACAGAGAGTATAACACCCAGCACCCAGTTACTGACCATCACATACAGAGAGTATAACACCCAGCACCCAGTTACTGACCATCACATACAGAGAGTATAACACCCAGCACCCAGTTACTGACCATCACACACAGAGAGTATAACACCCAGCACCCAGTTACTGACCATCACATACAGAGTGTATAACACCCAGCACCCAGTTACTGACCATCACATACAGAGTGTATAACACCCAGCACCCAGTTACTGACCATCACATACAGAGTGTATAACACCCAGCACCCAGTTACTGACCATCAAAAACAGAGAGTATAACACCCAGCACCCAGTTACTGACCATCACATACAGAGTGTATAACACCCAGCACCCAGTTACTGACCATCACATACAGAGAGTATAACACCCAGCACCCAGTTAATGACCATCAAAAACAGAGAGTATAACACCCAGCACCCAGTTACTGACCATCACATACAGAGAGTATAACACCCAGCACCCAGTTACTGACCATCACATACAGAGAGTATAACACCCAGCACCCAGTTACTGACCATCACACACAGAGAGTATAACACCCAGCACCCAGTTACTGACCATCACATACAGAGTGTATAACACCCAGCACCCAGTTACTGACCATCACATACAGAGAGTATAACACCCAGCACCCAGTTACTGACCATCACATACAGAGAGTATAACACCCAGCTCCCAGTTACTGACCATCACATACAGAGAGTATAACACCCAGCACCCAGTTACTGACCATCACATACAGAGAGTATAACACCCAGCACCCAGTTACTGACCATGACATACAGAGAGTATAACACCCAGCACCCAGTTACTGACCATCACATACAGAGAGTATAACACCCAGCACCCAGTTACTGACCATGACATAGAGAGAGTATAACACCCAGCACCCAGTTACTGACCATCACATACAGAGAGTATAACACCCAGCACCCAGTTACTGACCATCACATACAGAGAGTATAACACCCAGCACCCAGTTAATGACCATCAAAAACAGAGAGTATAACACCCAGCACCCAGTTACTGACCATCACATACAGAGAGTATAACACCCAGCACCCAGTTACTGACCATCACATACAGAGAGTATATCACCCAGCACCCAGTTAATGACCATCAAAAACAGAGAGTATAACACCCAGCACCCAGTTACTGACCATCACATACAGAGAGTATAACACCCAGCACCCAGTTACTGACCATCACATACAGAGTATAACACCCAGCACCCAGTTAATGACCATCAAAAACAGAGAGTATAACACCCAGCACCCAGTTACTGACCATCACATACAGAGTGTATAACACCCAGCACCCAGTTACTGACCATCACATACAGAGAGTATAACACCCAGCACCCAGTTAATGACCATCAAAAACAGAGAGTATAACACCCAGCACCCAGTTACTGACCATCACATACAGAGTGTATAACACCCAGCACCCAGTTACTGACCATCACATACAGAGAGTATAACACCCAGCACCCAGTTACTGACCATCACATACAGAGAGTATAACACCCAGCACCCAGTTACTGACCATCACATACAGAGAGTATAACACCCAGCACCCAGTTACTGACCATCACATACAGAGTGTATAACACCCAGCACCCAGTTACTGACCATCAAAAACAGAGAGTATAACACCCAGCACCCAGTTACTGACCATCACATACAGAGAGTATAACACCCAGCACCCAGTTATTGACCATCACATACAGAGAGTATAACACCCAGCACCCAGTTATTGACCATCACATACAGAGAGTATAACACCCAGCACCCAGTTACTGACCATCACATACAGAGAGTATAACACCCAGCACCCAGTTACTGACCATCACATACAGAGTGTATAACACCCAGCACCCAGTTACTGACCATCACATACAGAGAGTATAACACCCAGCACCCAGTTAATGACCATCAAAAACAGAGAGTATAACACCCAGCACCCAGTTACTGACCATCACATACAGAGAGTATAACACCCAGCACCCAGTTACTGACCATCACATACAGAGAGTATAACACCCAGCACCCAGTTACTGACCATCACACACAGAGAGTATAACACCCAGCACCCAGTTACTGACCATCACATACAGAGTGTATAACACCCAGCACCCAGTTACTGACCATCACATACAGAGTGTATAACACCCAGCACCCAGTTACTGACCATCACATACAGAGTGTATAACACCCAGCACCCAGTTACTGACCATCAAAAACAGAGAGTATAACACCCAGCACCCAGTTACTGACCATCACATACAGAGTGTATAACACCCAGCACCCAGTTACTGACCATCACATACAGAGAGTATAACACCCAGCACCCAGTTAATGACCATCAAAAACAGAGAGTATAACACCCAGCACCCAGTTACTGACCATCACATACAGAGAGTATAACACCCAGCACCCAGTTACTGACCATCACATACAGAGAGTATAACACCCAGCACCCAGTTACTGACCATCACACACAGAGAGTATAACACCCAGCACCCAGTTACTGACCATCACATACAGAGTGTATAACACCCAGCACCCAGTTACTGACCATCACATACAGAGAGTATAACACCCAGCACCCAGTTACTGACCATCACATACAGAGAGTATAACACCCAGCTCCCAGTTACTGACCATCACATACAGAGAGTATAACACCCAGCACCCAGTTACTGACCATCACATACAGAGAGTATAACACCCAGCACCCAGTTACTGACCATGACATACAGAGAGTATAACACCCAGCACCCAGTTACTGACCATCACATACAGAGAGTATAACACCCAGCACCCAGTTACTGACCATGACATAGAGAGAGTATAACACCCAGCACCCAGTTACTGACCATCACATACAGAGAGTATAACACCCAGCACCCAGTTACTGACCATCACATACAGAGAGTATAACACCCAGCACCCAGTTAATGACCATCAAAAACAGAGAGTATAACACCCAGCACCCAGTTACTGACCATCACATACAGAGAGTATAACACCCAGCACCCAGTTACTGACCATCACATACAGAGAGTATATCACCCAGCACCCAGTTAATGACCATCAAAAACAGAGAGTATAACACCCAGCACCCAGTTACTGACCATCACATACAGAGAGTATAACACCCAGCACCCAGTTACTGACCATCACATACAGAGTATAACACCCAGCACCCAGTTAATGACCATCAAAAACAGAGAGTATAACACCCAGCACCCAGTTACTGACCATCACATACAGAGTGTATAACACCCAGCACCCAGTTACTGACCATCACATACAGAGAGTATAACACCCAGCACCCAGTTAATGACCATCAAAAACAGAGAGTATAACACCCAGCACCCAGTTACTGACCATCACATACAGAGTGTATAACACCCAGCACCCAGTTACTGACCATCACATACAGAGAGTATAACACCCAGCACCCAGTTACTGACCATCACATACAGAGAGTATAACACCCAGCACCCAGTTACTGACCATCACATACAGAGAGTATAACACCCAGCACCCAGTTACTGACCATCACATACAGAGTGTATAACACCCAGCACCCAGTTACTGACCATCAAAAACAGAGAGTATAACACCCAGCACCCAGTTACTGACCATCACATACAGAGAGTATAACACCCAGCACCCAGTTATTGACCATCACATACAGAGAGTATAACACCCAGCACCCAGTTATTGACCATCACATACAGAGAGTATAACACCCAGCACCCAGTTACTGACCATCACATACAGAGAGTATAACACCCAGCACCCAGTTACTGACCATCACACAGAGAGTTTAACACCCAGCACCCAGTTACTGACCATCACACACAGAGCGTATAACACCCAGATCGCAGTTATTGACCATCACATACAGAGAGTACAACACCCAGCACCCAGTTACTGACCATCACACAGAGAGTATAACACCCAGCACCCAGTTACTGACCATCACACACAGAGCGTATAACACCCAGCACCCAGTTACTGACCATCACACACAGAGCGTATAACACCCAGCACCCAGTTACTGACCATCAAAAACAGAGAGTATAACACCCAGCACCCAGTTACTGACCATCACATACAGAGAGTATAACACCCAGCACCCAGTTACTGACCATCACATACAGAGAGTATAACACCCAGCACCCAGTTACTGACCATCACATACAGAGAGTATAACACCCAGCACCCAGTTACTGACCATCAAAAACAGAGAGTATAACACCCAGCACCCAGTTACTGACCATCACATACAGAGAGTATAACACCCAGCACCCAGTTACTGACCATCACACAGAGAGTATAACACCCAGCACCCAGTTACTGACCATCACACACAGAGAGTATAACACCCAGATCGCAGTTATTGACCATCACATACAGAGAGTACAACACCCAGCACCCAGTTACTGACCATCACACAGAGAGTATAACACCCAGCACCCAGTTACTGACCATAACATACACACAGTATAACACCCAGCACCCAGTTACTGACCATCACATACAGAGTGTATCACACCCAGCACCCAGTTACTGACCATCACATACAGAGAGTATAACACCCAGCACCCAGTTACTGACCATCACATACAGAGAGTATAACACCCAGCACCCAGTTACTGACCATCAAAAACAGAGAGTATAACACCCAGCACCCAGTTACTGACCATCACATACAGAGAGTATAACACCCAGCACCCAGTTACTGACCATCACACAGAGAGTATAACACCCAGCACCCAGTTACTGACCATCACACACAGAGAGTATAACACCCAGCACCCAGTTACTGACCATCACATACAGAGAGTATAACACCCAGCACCCAGTTACTGACCATCACATACAGAGAGTATAACACCCAGCACCCAGTTACTGACCATCACATACAGAGAGTATAACACCCTGCACCCAGTTATATAGAAACACAGAAAACAGGAGCAGGAGTAGACCCTTTGGGCATGCTCCACCATTCAAAAAAGATCATGGCTGTGGCGTAATGGTATTGGTTCCGCCGTCCGTGATGCTCGGTGTGGGTCACGTGGTGTTTGTCTCACGATCCGGATCACGCGGTGCGGCTCACAGACTTTGACCCATTCTTTGACGGGGTGCTCTCACTATGAATTCCCTTCTCTTGCTCACTTACTTTAGATGGAATAGGTGGGAACATGGCAGCGCCTGCAGTTGTGAGTTTTTATCTCCAATGGAATCTCCGCACATCCCGCAGTATAACTCCATGTCTTCCATACACTCATGGAATTTGACAACATGCTCTCGGAGGAGCCGCTGGGAGCCCTTTGCTCGATAGATGGTCTCACTCAAGCAGTGACCTTTCAGCATGTGCAGCTGGGGAGAGGCACAGTAAACAGCTTTCAGTATGAACAGAGTATATACGCACACACACACTCAGGCACATACATCAACTATTTACTATCTATATTAACTACTTAGAGGAAGGGACAGAGTGTTGTGTATCCAAATTTGCTGATGATACAAAAATAGGTGGGAAGGCATGTTGTGATGAGGACACAAGAATCTGTCAGGGGATATAGATAGGTTAAGTGAGTGGGCAAAAACTTGACAGATGGAGTTCAATGTAGGAAAGTGTGAGGTCATCTACTTTGGTAGGAAGAATAAAAAGACAGATTATTATTTAGATGGAGAAAAACTACAAAATACTGCAGTACAGAGGGATCTGGGTGTTCTTGTACATTAAACACAAAAGGTTAGCATGCAGGTGCAGCAAGTAATTAGGAAGGCAAATGGAATTTTGGCCTTTATTGCTCGGGGGTTAGAATTTAAAAATAGGGAAGTCTTGTTATAACTGTACAGGGTTTTGGTGAGGCCACACCTGGAGTATTGTGTACAGTTTTAGTCCCCGTATTTAAGGAAGGATATTCTAGCATTGGAGGCAGTTCAGAAAAGGTTCACTAATCTGAATCCTGGGATGAAGGGGTTGTCTTATCAAGAATGGCTAAACAGGTTAGGCCTTTATTCATTGGAGTTTAGAAGAATGAGAGATGATCTGATCGAAACATAAGATTTTAAGGGGGCTTGACAGGGTAGATGTTGAGAATATGTTTCCACTGGTGGGGGAATCTCAAACTAGGGGACATAGTTCCAGAATAAAGGGGCACACATTTAAAACTGAGATGCGAAGGAATTTCTTCTCTCAGAGGGTGGTGAATCTCTAGAATTCTCTGCCTCAGAGAGTTGTGGAGGCTAGGTCGCTAAATGTATTTAAGGAGGAGGTAGATAGATTTTTGAAATCTCGGGGAGTCGAGGATTAGGTGGAGCAGGCCCGAAAGAGGAGTTGAGGCCGGGAACAGATCAGCCATGATCTTATTGAATGGCGGGGCAGGCTTGAGGGGCTAAATGGCCTACTCCTGCTCCTATTTCTTATGTACACACACACAAACACAGACACACACAGCCAAACAAATACAAACTCACAGACACGCAAATACACAGACACACATACAGACACTGTCACATACACAGACAGTCACATACATATGCACACAAACAAACACAGTCAGACAGACACAGTCAGACAGACAGACACACACACACATACAGACACATTCAGATTCACACACATGCCCATACACAAAGACAGACACACACACAGACAAACACACGCACATGCAAACAGATACTGTCAACACACAGATAGACAGACATATACACAAACACAGACACACACAAACACAGACAGACACTGTCAGACACATACACACACAGACACAGACAGACACACAGACACAGACAGACACATTCAGACTCACACACATGCACATACACAAAGACAGATAGACAGACACACACATACAGACACTGTCAGACACATACACACACGCAGACACAGTCAGACACAAACATGTACATACAGACAAACAGTCTCACACACACACATATACACAGACAGTCAGACAGACAAACACACACTCTGTGAAAAATATGGGTTATGGTAGCATGTGGTTATGTTACTGGACAAGCAATCCAGTGATGTGAGTTAAAATCCCACCAAGGCTTCTGCGAAATTTAATTTCAGTTAATTAAATAAATCTAAAAAAAATCTATCAGTAATGGTGGCCATGATATTACTTGGTTGTCATTGTAAAGCCCTCATTCATTAATGTCCTCAGGGAAGGATATCTGCCATCCTTACCTTGTCTGGCCGATATGTGGCTCCAGACCCACGACAATGTGGTTAATTCTTAACTGTCCTCGGAAATGGCTGAGCAAGCCACTTATTAGACACAAAGTGGTAGCTCACCAACTCCATCTTGAGAGCAATTCAGGATGGGCAAAAAATGCTGGCCTTGCCAGTGATCCCCACATCCCATGAATGAATAAAATAAAAAGGCATCAGCAGGAACAGAGTGCAGCAGAGGGATCACACACACATATACAGATACATAGCCATCACCAGGCAAGAGATCTCTAGAAAGGAAGATGGCGTGTATCTTTGACATTCATAGCGAAAGCTTTTTTTAGATATGTCAGAAGTCAAAGGACCACTAACGGCCATATAAAGCCATTAAACGATACTGCAAGACAGAGAGTGTGTTACTCCTAGGCAGAGATTGTGTTACTCCTGGACAGAGTGTGGTACTCCTACACTGAGAATGTGTTACTCCTAGACAGAGAGCATGTTAATCTTCGACAGAGAGCATGTTACTCTTAGACAGTGTGTTACTCCTTCACAGTGAGTGTGTTACTCCTAGTCAGGGAATGTGTTACTCCTGAAAGATAGTGTTATTCCTGGCCAGGAGTGTTACTCCGAGACAGATATGTTTCTCTTAGACAGAGAGTGTGTTACTCATAGACAGAGAGTGTTACTCTTAGATAGAGAGTGCGTTACTCCAAGACAGAGTTTCTTACTCCTAGCCAGAGAATGTGTTACTCCGAAACAGAGAGTCTGTTAATCATAGACAGAGAGTGTGTCACTCCTGGACAGTCTGTTACTCCTAGACAGAGTGTGTTACTCCTAGACAGAGAGCGTGTTACTCCTGGAGAGTGTGTTACTCCTAGACAGAGAATGTGTTACTACTACACAGTGAGTGTGTTACTCCTAGACAGAGCGGGTTTTACTTTTAGACAGAGAATGTATTACTCCTAGACACAGTGTATTGCTCCTAGACAGAGTATGTTGCTCTTGACAGTGTGTTACTCCGAGACAGCGATTGGGTTACTCCTAGAGAGTGTGTTACTTCTAGAGAGTGTGTGTTACTCTTGACAGTGTGTTACTCCAAGACAGACAGTGTGTTACTCCAAGACCAGAGTGTGTTTCGCCTAGACAGAGAATGTGTTACTCCTAGACAGAGAGTATGTTACCCCGGGCAGAGAGTGTGTTACCCCGAGACAGAGAGTATGCTACCCCTGGACAGAGAGCATGTTACTCCTGGGCAGAGAGTGTGTTACTCCTGGGCAGACAGTGTGTTACCCCTAGACAGAGAGTGTGTTACTCCTGGGCAGAGAGTGTGTTTCTCCTGGGCAGAGAGTGTGTTACTCCTAGACTGTGAGTGTGTTACTCCTGGGCAGAGAGTGTGTTACTCCTAGACAGAGAGTATGTTACCCCTAGACAGAGAGTGTGTTACTCCTAGACAGAGAGTATGTTACCCCTAGACAGAGAGTGTGTTACTCCTGGGCAGAGAGTGTGTTACCCCTGGACAGGGAGTGTGATACTCCTGTGCAGAGAGTGTGTTACCCCTAGACAGAGAGTGTGTTACTCCTGGGCAAAGAGTGTGTTACTCCCAGACTGTGAGTATGTGACCCCTTGACAGAGAATGAGTTACTCCGAAACACAGAATGTGTTACTCCTGGACAGGCAACGTGTTTCTCCTAGACAGAGAGTATGTTACTCCTGGGCAGAGAGTGTTACCCCTAGACAGAGAGTGTGTTACTCCTGGGCAGAGAGTGTGTTACCCCTAGACCGAGAGTGTGTTACCCCTAGACAGAGAGTGTGTTACTCTCAGACAGAGAGTGCGTTACTCCTGGACAGAGAGAATGTTACCCCTAGACAGAGAGTGTGTTACTCCTGGGCAGAGAGTGTGTTACCCCTAGACAGAGAGTGTGTTACTCCTGGGCAGAGTGTGTGTTACTCCTAGACTGTGAGTATGTGACCCCTATACAGAGAATGTGTTACTCCTGGACAATGTGTTACTCCTAGACAGGGAGCGTGTTTCTCCTAGACAGAGAGTTTGTTACTCCTGGGCAGAGATTGTGTTACCCCTAGACAGAGAGTATGTTATTCCTAGACAGAGAGTATGTTACCCCTAGACAGAGAGTATGTTACTCCTAGACAGAGAGTATGTTACCCCTAGACAGAGAGTGTGTTACTTCTGGGCAGAGAGTGTGTTTCCCCTAGACAGAGAATGTGTTACCCCTAGATAGAGAATGTGTTACCCCTAGAGAGAGAGTGTGTTACTCCTGGGCAGAGAGTATGTTACCCCTAACAGAGAGTGTGTTACTCCTGGGCAGAGAGTGTGTTACCCCCAGACAGAGAGTATGTTACTCCTAGACAAAGAGTGTGTTACTCCTGGGCAGAGAGTGTGTTACCCCTAGACAGACAGTGTGTTACTCCTGGGCAGAGAGTGTGTTACCCCTGGGCAGAGAGTGTGTTACTCCTGAGCAGAGGGTGTGTTACCCCTAGACAGAGAGTGTGTTACCCCTAGACAGAGAGTGTGTTACTCCTGGGCAGAGAGTGTGTTACCCCTAGACAGAGAGCATGTTACTCCTAGACAGAGAGTGTGTTACTCCTAGACAGAGAGTGTGTTACCCCTAGACAGAGAGTATGTTACTCCTGGACAGAGAGTGTGTTACCCCCAGACAGAGAGTATGTTACCCCTAGACAGAGAGTATGTTACTCCTAGACAGAGAGTGTGTTACTCCTAGAGAGAGAGTGTGTTACCCCTAGACAGAGAGGATGTTACTCCTAGACAGAGCGTGTGTTACCCCTAGACAGAGAATGTGTTACCCCTAACAGAGAATGTGTTACCCCTAGACAGAGTGTGTGTTACCCCTGGACTGAGAGTGTGTTACTCCTGGACAGAGAGTGTGTTACCCCTGGACAGAGAATGTGTTACTCCTGGACAGAGAGTGTATTACCCCTGGACAGAGAATGTGTTACTCCTGGACAGAGAGTGTGTTACTGCAAGATAGAGAGATTTCATTACTCTGCAATGTAGAGCTGATGTTATTGGCATGAATCACATGCGGCACTGCAGACGGGTTTTTCTGCGATCACAATAAACTGAATGATTTTTGAGCCAACCTGCGTCATTCTGTGCTCAGCCTTCTATCACAAACATGCTTCCATCTCATAATATTGGAACGTGATTTTTGAATAATCAGTGTTTAATCATTTTCACATTGTTTGCTGTCTGACCTCCACAAGATCGCTTACCTTGTTGCCCACATCTTCAGCCAGTTCTTCTGCTTTCTCCACAATCTCTAGTGCCTAGAAAATATAAAGTGTAAATTCAGGTATAATGTACTTTGTAAATCCAGGAGTGTGATGCAGTGAAAATCCACATTCTTCAGATATTGGGACCAGTTCTCGGGCAGTAGGCACCTATCCAAAAGGGACGGGTTGCAACTCATCAGGAATGTAACCAAAGTTGTCGCAGGGAGGTTCACTAGTGTGGTTGGGGAGGGATTAAGCTAAATTGGCAGGGGGATGGTCACCAGCATATATTTGGCCTCCTTGTCTCGAGAGACAATGGGTAAGCGCCTGGAGGTGGTCAGTGGTTTGTGAAGCAGCGCCTGGAGTGGCGATAAAGGCCAATTCTAAAGTGACAGACTCTTCCACAGGTGCTGCAGAGAAATTTGTTTGTTGGGGCTGTTGCACAGTTGGCTCTCCCCTTGCACTTCTGTCCGTTTTCCTGCCAACTGCTAAGTCTCTTCGACTCGCCACGCTTTAGCCCCGCCTTTATGGCTGTCCACCAGCTCTGGCGATCGCTGGCAACTGACTCCCACGACTTGTGATCAATGTCACAGGACTTCATGTCACGTTTGCAGACGTCTTTAAAGCGGAGACAAGGACGGCCGGTGGGTCTGATACCAGTGACGAGCTCGCTGTACAATGTGTCCTTGGGGATCCTGCCATCTTCCATGCGGCTCACATGGCCAAACCATCTCAGGCGCCGCTGACTCAGTAGGGTGTATAAGCTGGGGATGTTGGCCGCCTCGAGGACTTCTGTGTTGGAGATACGGTCCTGCCACCTGATGCCAAGTATTCTCCGGAGGCAGCGAAGATGGAATGAATTGTGACGTCGCTCTTGGCTGACATACGTTGTCCAGGCCTCAAAGAACAAAGATAATTACAGCACAGGAACAGGCCCTTCGGCCCTCCAAGCCTGCGCCGATCCAGATCCTCTCTCTAAACATGTCGCCTGTTTTCTAAGGTTCTGTATCTCTTTTCTTCCTGCCCATTCATGTATCTGTCTAGATACATCTTAAAAGACTCCATCGTGCCCGCGTCTACCACCTCCGCTGGCAACGCGTTCCAGGTGCCCACCACCCTCTGCGTAAAGAACTTTCCACGCATATCCCCCCTAAACATTTCCCCTTTCACTTTGAACTAGTGTCTTCTAGTAATTGAAACCCCCACTCTGGGAAAAAGCCTCTTGCTGTCCACCCTGTCTATACCTCTCATGATTTTGTACACCTCAATCAGGTCCCCCCTCAACCTCCGTCTTTCTAATGAAAATAATCCTAATCTACTCAACCTCTCTTCATAGCCTGCGCCCTCCATACCAGGCAACATCCTGGTGAACCTCCTCTGCACCCTCTCCAAAGCATCCACATCCTTTTGATAATGTGGCGACCAGAACTGTACGCAGTATTCCAAATGTGGCCGAACCAAAGTCCTATACAACTGTAACATGACCTGCCAACTCTTGTACTCAATGCCCCGTCCGATGAAGGAAAGCATGCCGTATGCCTTCTTGACCACTCTATTTACCTGCGTTGCCACCTTCAGGGAACAGTGGACCTGAACACCCAAATCTCTCTGGACATCAATTTTCCCCAGGACTTTTCCATTTACTGTATAGTTCACTCTTGAATTGGATCTTCCAAAATGCATCACCTCGCATTTGCCCTGATTGAACTCCATCTGCCATTTCTCTGCCCAACTCTCTAATCTATCTATATTCTGCTGTATTCTCTGACAGTCCCCTTCACTATCTGCTACTCCACCAATCTTAGTGTCGTCTGCAAACTTGCTAATCAGTCCACCTATACTTTCCTCCAAATCATTAATGTATATCACAAACAACAGTGGTCCCAGCACGGATCCCTGTGGAACACCACTGGTCACACGTCTCCATTTTGAGAAACTCCCTTCTACTGCTACTCTCTGTCTCCTGTTGCCCAGCCAGTTCTTTATCCATCTAGCTAGTACACCTTGGACCCCAAGCGCCTTCACTTTCTCCATCAGCCTGCCATGGGGAACCTTATCAAACGCCTTACTGAAGTCCATGTATATGACATCGACAGCCCTTCCCTCATCAATCAACTTTGTCACTTCCTCAAAGAATTCTATTAAGTTGGTAAGACATGACCTTCCCTGCACAAAACCATGTTGCCTATCACTGATGAGCCCATTTTCTTCCAAATGGGAATAGATCCTATCCCTCAGTATCTTCTCCAGCAGCTTCCCTACCACTGACGTCAGGCTCACCGGTCTATAATTACCTGGATTATCCCTGCTACCCTTCTTAAACAAGGGGACAACATTAGCAATTCTCCAGTCCTCCGGGACCTCACCCGTGTTTAAGGATGTTGCAAAGATATCTGTTAAGGCCCCAGCTATTTCCTCTCTCGCTTCCCTCAGTAACCTGGGATAGATCCCATCCGGACCTGGGGACTTGTCCACCTTAATGCCCTTTAGAATACCCAACACTTCCTCCCTCCTTATGCCGACTTGACCTAGAGTAATCAAACATCTGTTCCTAACCTCAACATCCGTCATGTCCCTCTCCTCGGTGAATACCGATGCAAAGTACTCGTTTAGAATCTCACCCATTTTCTCTGAGTCCAAGCATAACATTCCTCCTTTGTCCTTTAGTGGGCCAATCCTTTCTCTAGTTACCCTCTTTCTCCTTATATATGAATAAAAGGCTTTGGGATTTTCTTTAACCCTGTTTGCTAAAGATATTTCATGACCCCTTTTAGCCCTCTTAATTCCTCGTTTCAGATTGGTCCTACATTCCCGATATTCTTTCAAAGCTTCGTCTTTCATCAGCCGCCTACACCTTATGTATGCTTCCTTTTTCCTCTTAGCTAGTCTCACAATTTCACCTGTCATCCATGGTTCCCTAATCTTGCCATTTCTATCCCTCATTTTCACAGGAACATGTCTCTCCTGAACACTAATCAACCTCTCTTTAAAAGCCTCCCACATATCACATGTGGATTTACCTTCAAACAGCTGCTCCCAATCTACATTTCCCAGCTCCTGCCGCATTTTGGTATAGTTGGCCTTCCCCCAATTTAGCACTCTTCCTTTAGGACCACGCTCGTCTTTGTCCATGAGTATTTTAAAGCTTACGGAATTGTGATCACTATTCCCAAAGTAGTCCCCTACTGAAACTTCAACAACCTGGCCGGGCTCATTCCCCAACACCAGGTCCAGTATGGCCCCTTCCCGAGTTGGACTATTTACATACTGCTCTAGAAAACCTTCCTGGGTGCTCCTTACAAATTCTGCTCCATCTGGACCTCTAACACTAAGTGAATCCCAGTCAATGTTGGGAAAATTAAAATCTCCTATCACCACCACCCTGTTGCTCCTACATCTTTCCATAATCTGTTTACATATTTGTACCTCTATCTCACGCTCGCTGTTGGGAGGCCTGTAGTACAGCCCCAACATTGTTACCGCACCCTTCCTATTTCTGAGTTCTGTCCATATTGCCTCACTGCTCGAGTCCTCCATAGTGCCCTCCTTCAGCACAGCTGTGATATCCTCTTTGACCAGTAATGCAACTCCTCCACCCCTTTTACCTCCCTCTCTATCCCGCCTGAAGCATCGATATCCTGGGATATTTAGTTGCCAATCATGCCCTTCCCTCAACCAAGTCTCAGTAATAGCAATAACATCATACTCCCAGGTACTAATCCAAGCCCTAAGTTCATCTGCCTTACCTACTACACTTCTTGCATTAAAACAAATGCACCTCAGACCACCAGTCCCTTTATATTCGTCATCTGCTCCCTGCCTGCTCTTCCCCTTAGTCACACTGACTTCATTATCTAGTTCCTTGCAGACTTTTGTTACTACCTCCTTACTGTCAACTGACCTCAATTGGTTCCCATCCCCCTGCCACATTAGTTTAAACCCTCCCCAACAGCGTTAGCAAAAGCACCTCCAAGGACATTGGTTCCAGTCCGGCCCAGGTGTAGACCGTCCAATTTGTAATAGTCCCACCTCCCCCAGAACCGGTCCCAATGTCCCAAAAATCTGAACCCCTCCTTCCTGCACCATCTCTCAAGCCACGCATTCATCCTGACTATTCTTTCATTTTTACTCTGACTATCACGTGGCACTGGTAGTAATCCTGAGATTACTACCTCTGAGGTCCTACTTTTTAACTTGGCTCCTAACTCCCTAAACTCTGCTTGTAGGACCTCATCCCGTTTTTTACCTATATCATTAGTGCCTATGTGCACAATGACAACTGGCTGTTCACCCTCCCCCTTTAGAATGTTCTGCAGCCGATCTGAGACATCCCTGACCCGTGCACCTGGGAGGCAACATACCATTCGGGAGCCTCGTTTTCGACCATAGAGCAAGGTACTGAGGACACAGGCCTGATACACTCGGACTTTTGTGTTCCGTGTCAGTGCGCCATTTTCCCACACTCTCTTGGCCAGTCTGGACATAGCAGTGGAAGCCTTTCCCATGCGCTTGTTGATTTCTGCATCTGGAGACCGGTTACTGGTGATAGTTGAGCCTCGGTAGGTGAACTCTTGAACCACTTCCAGAGCGTGGTCGCCGATATTGATGGATGGGGCATTTCTGACGTCCTGTCCCATGATGTTCGTTTTCTTGAGGCTGTTGGTTAGGCCAAATTCATTGCAGGCAGCCGCAATCCTGTCGATAAGTCTCTGCAGACACTCTTCAGTGTGAGATGTTAAAGCAGCATCGTCAGAAAAGAGGAGTTCCCTGATGAGGACATTCCGTACTTTGGACTTCGCTCTTAGACGGGCAAGGTTGAACAACCTGCCCCCTGATCTTGTGTGGAGGAAAGTTCCTTCTTCTGAAGACTTGAACGTATGTGAGAGCAGCAGGGAGAAGAAAATCCCAAACAGTGTAGGTACGAGAACACAGCCCTGTTTCACGCCACTCAGGATAGGAAAGGGGTCTGATGAGGTGCCGCTATGCTGAATTGTGCCTTTCATATTGTCATGGAATGAGGTGATGATACTTACTAGCTTTGGTGGACATCCAATCTTTTGTAGTAGTCTGAAGAGACCACGTCTGCTGACGAGGTCAAAGGCTTTGGTGAGATCAATGAAAGCAATGTAGAGGGGCATCTGCTGTTCATGTCATTTCTCCTGTAGCTGGCGAAGGGAGAACAGCATGTCAATGGTGGATCTCTCTGCTCGAAAGCCACACTGTGCCTCAGGGTAGACATGCTCAGCCAGCTTCTGGAGCCTGTTTAAAGCGACTCGAGCGAAGACTTTCCCCACTATGCTGAGCAGGGAGATTCCACGGTAGTTGTTTCACCAGCATAGAGAGTGCTTAATATCGAAGGATACAAAGTGTCCAGAAAAGATAGGGAAGGAAAAAAAGGGAGGTGGGGTGGCAGTACTGATTAGGGAAGACATTGAAGGAGAAGATGTCCTCGAGGCAGCAAAGACAGATTCCATTCGGTTAGAGTTGAGAAGCAAAAAGGGGACGATCACACTACTGGGGGTATTCTATAGGTCTTAAATAGTAAGAGATAGAGGAGCAGGGAAATCACAGAGACGTGCATGAACTATAGAGTGGTGATATTGGGGAACTTTAATTTTGTAAGTATCGATTAGGATAATGTTGGAGCAAAGGGTAAGGAGGGGAAGGAATTTCTGAAATGTGTTCAGGAGAAATTCCTTGACCAGTATGTTCCAGTCCAACTGTAAATCTGAGTTCTTTTTGCCTTCAGTCTGGTTCAGTAAATATACCGAGTCGGATGTGTAGGTAAAATCAATTACTTTATTTGCGCATTTAGCCGGCTGACTTACTCTAATGCAACGACACTGACTCCACCCCAGAGTCTGTCGGGTCCACCAGAGTAAGTGAAGTTTTTGATACAGGTACTACTGTTTGTACAGTAAGAATCATGCTACACCTCCTTGTTTAACCAATCAGTGCGATACAATTCGACTTCACCCATGTGGTGACATGCAGAACATCTGTTACTGAGGTTACAATACACTCCATTCTCAATACGTACTTGTTACTAATAAAATATTGTTTTGTACTAGCAAGATAAAACAAAGCGGACAAGCAAGCTAATTAGCAAGAGCATAGGAATCATCAATAATCATTCTGGTCTCACTCCCTACATGGATCATGAGTCTGTTTCTACTTTGTGACAAGTAATTGCGGCGCATCCTGCTATCTCTATTAGGTGTACATTCCTGAGTGTTTCGTGCAGTCTGCAGCTACAAGTAGTGGCAGCTCACGAAGATAAGAGGGGCCTAGCACTCCTTATCACTCACACAGGGATGGACATCATTTGATTCACAGGAGTCCATTTGTTCCAAACCACAGGGAGTCACACAATCAGGCCATAAAGAACAGATGACCTTGCAATTACCAGTGTCGGCTAGTCTTTACAGTCTCACACGCTCTGCCTTTACTTTTAACTATTTCATTGTGGTTTCTGCCACTTAAAATCAAAGCTCAGCAAAGCTACTATTCCTAACTTGGCTATATTTCCCATTAAGCATAGTGCCATGCCTTTCTGCTCACTTCCACACAACTAAGAAGAAGACATTGCTGGATCTGGTGCTGGGGAATGAAGTGGACCAAGTGTTTGTGGGGAACACTTGGGTAACAGTGATCATTGTATCATAAGGTTTAGATTAGTAATGGAGAAGAGCAAAGAACAATCTAAAGTAGAACGTCTAAATTGCAAATAGGGCCAACTTCAATGGGATGAGAGGGAATTTAGCCAATGTAAAATGGAACCAAAGTTAGACAGGAAAAGCTATAATGGAACAATGGGCGATCTTTAAGGAGGAGATGTTTCAGGTCCAGGCTAGGTACATTCCAACAATGGCAAAAGGTAAAGGAACCACAGCCAAGGCTCTTTGGATGATGTGGGTGATAGAAAATATGATGAAACAGAAAAGAGGGTATATGATGCATGTCAGGTGGGAACCTGGCCAAATACAATAAGTTGAGAGAAGTAAAGAGGAAAATAAGACTGACAAAGAGAGAATATGAGAATAGAATGGCAGTTAACATAAAAGGGAACCCAAATATCTTCCACTGACATGAAAATGGTAAGCAGGTAGTAAAAGGTAGGCTGGAACCTATTAGGGACAAAGAGGTGCAGGACAAGGTTAGAATACTTAATGAGTATTTTGTGTCAGTGTTTACAAAGGAAGAGGAATCTGTCAAAATATCAGTAGAAGTGGAAATGTAGAGGTAATGGATGGGGTGAAAAATGTTAGGAAGGATGTACTGGAAAGGCTGGCTATGCTTATCGGGGATAAGTGATTTGGTTCGGATGGCTTGCATCCCAGATTGCTAAAGGAGGTGGGGATGGAGATACTGGAAGGCCTTGCCATATTCTTCCAGTCGTCCCTATTTACAGAGGAGGTGTCAGAGGACTGGAAAGTGGCAAATGTGAGACCCTTATTCAAGAAAGGGTGTAAGGACAGTCCTAGTAACTACAGGCCAGTTAGTTTAATATCAGTGGTGGGTAAGGTTTTAGAAACAATAATCAGGGAAAACATCAACAGACACTTGGAGAGGTTTGAGTTAATTAAGGAGAGCCAGCACGGATTGTTAAAGACAGATCATGCTTGACTAATCTATTTGAATTCCTTGATGAAGTAACAGAGAAGGTTGATTAAATCGATGTCGCCTGCATAGAATTTTAGAAAGCGTTTGACAAAGTACTACATAAAAGGTTGGTCAACAATATTGAGGCTCATGGAATAGGAAGCTCAGTGTCAGCTCGGATAAAAAAAATGGCTCAAGGACAGAAAACAGCAAGTCATGGTAATTGGTTGTTTTACACTCTCCAGGATTGTAGCCAGTGGTATTCCTATGAGATCAAAAGAAATAGGAGCAGAAGACGACCATTCGGCCCCTCGAGCCTGCTCTGCCAGTCAGTAAGATCCTGGCTGATCTGATTGTGGTCTTAACTCCACTTTCCTCATAACCCATGACCCTCGACTCCCTTGATGACCAAAAACCTGTCTAACTCAGCCTTGAATATATTCAATGACCCAGCCTCCACTGCTCTCTGGGAAAGAGAATGCCAATGATTAACAACCTGCAGAGAAGAAATTCATCCTCATCTCAGCCTTAAATAGGAGACCCCTTATTCTGAAACTATATCCCCTAGTTCTAGATTCCCCCACAAGAGGAAACATCTTCTCTGCATCTACCCTGTCAAGCTCCCCTCCGATTCTTATACATCTGGATCAGATCACCTCCCATTCTTCTAAACTCCAATGAGTATAGGCCCAACCTGCTTAACCTTTCCTCAAAAGACAAACTCCTCATCCCAGGAATCAGCCAAGTGAACCTTCTCTGAACTGCTTCCAATGCAAGTATATCCCTCCATAAATAAGGTGAACAAAACTGTACACAGTACTCTAGGTGCGGTCTCACCAACACCCTGTACAGTTGTAGCAAGCCTTCACTACTTTTATACTCCATCCTCCATCTACCTGCATGCTAACCTGTTGTGATTCAAGGTTCAGTGCTGGGACCACTGCATTTTTTGACATATATTAATGACTTAAATATTGGAATACAGCGTAAAATTTCAAAATGATACCAAACTTGGAGATGTGGTAGAAAATGAGGATAATTAAAATTGACTGCAACAGGAAATTGATAGGCTAGCAGAATGGGCCGACAAGTGACAAATGGAATTGAATATAGACAAGTGTGAGGTAATGCATTTTGGCAGAAAGGGCAGGGAGAGGCAATATAGACTAAATGGCACAGTTATAAAGAGTGCAGGGACAGAGGGAGCTAAGGTGGGGGGGTGGGGGGGGTTCATGTGCATTAAGAGAGTAGTTAGCAAAGCATATGGGATCTTGGGCTTTATAAATAGAGGCATTGAGAACAAAAGCAGGGAAGTTATGCTGAACCTTTATAAAGCTTTGGTTACACCACAACTGGAGTATTGTGTCCAGTTCTGGTCACCACACTTGAGGAAGGATGTGAGGGTCCTTGAGAGGGTGCAGAGGAAATTTGCCAGAATGATTCCAGGGATGAGGGATTTTAGTTGCAAGGTTAGGTTGGAGAAGCTGGAGTTGGTCTCCTTGGAGCAGAGGAGATTGAGGGGAGATTTGATAGAGGTGTACAAGATTATGACAGGGTTAAATAAAGTAGACAAAGAAAAGCTGTTCCCATTAGCTGATGGTACAAGGACTGGGGAACACAGAACAAAGAACAATACAGCACAGGAACAGGCCATTTGGCCCGCCAAGCCTGCGCCGATCTTGATGCCTGCCTAAATTAAAACCTTCTGCACTTCCGGGGACCGTATCCCTCTATTCCCATCCTATTCATGTATTTGTCAAGATGCCTCTTAAACATCACTATCGTACCTGCTTCCACCACCTCCCCCGGCAACAAGTTCCAGGCACTCACCACCCTCTGTGTATTGAACTTGCCTCGCGCATCCCCTCTAAACTTTGCCCCAATTACCTTAAACCTATGTCCCCTAGTAACTGACTCTTCCACCCTGGGAAAAAGCTTCTGACTATCCACTCTGTCCATGCCGCTTATAACTTTGTAAACCTCTATCATGTCACCCCTCCACCTCCGTTGTTCCAGTGAAAACAATCCGAGTTTATCCAACCTCTCCTCATAGCTAATGCCCTCCAGACCAGGCAACATCCTGGTAAACCTCTTCTGTACCCTCTCCAAAGCCTCCACATCCTTCTGGTAGTGTGGCAACCAGAATTGTACGCAATATTCCAAGTGTGGCCCAGCTAAGGTTCTGTACAGCTGCAGCATGACTTGCCAATTTTTATACTCTATGCCCCGACCGATGAAGGCAAGCATGCCGTATGCCTTCTTGACTACCTTATCCACCTGCGTTGCCACTCTCAGTGACCTGTGGACCTGTACGCCCAGATCTCAATGCCTGTCAATACTCCTAAGGGTTCTGCCATTTACTGTATACTTCCCACCTGTATTAGATCTTCCAAAATGCATTACCTCACATTTGTCCGGATTAAACTCCATCTGCCATTTCTCCTCCCAAGTCTCCAACTGATCTATATCCTGCTGTATCCTCTGACAATCCTCATCATTATCCGCAACTCCACCAACCTTTGTGCCGTCCGCAAACTTACTAATCAGACCAGCTACATTTCCTCCAAATCATTTATATATACTACAAACAGCAAAGGTCCCAGCACTGATTCCTGCGGAACACCACTAGTCACAGCCCTCCATTCAGAAAAGCACCCTTCCACTGCTACCCTCTGTCTTCTGTGACTGAGCCAGTTCTGTATCCATCTTGCCAGCTCACCTCTGATCCTGTGTGACTTCACCTTTTGTACCAGTCTGCCAGGAGGGATCTTGTCAAAGGCTTTACTGAAGTCCATATAGATAACATCCACTGCTCTTCCTTCATCAATCATCTTCGTCACTTCCTCAAAAAACTCGATCAAGCTAGTGAGACACGACCTCCCCATCACAAAACCATGCTGCCTCTCGTTAATAAGTCCATTTGTTTCCAGATGGGATTAAATTCTGTCCCGAAGAATCCTCTCCAATAATTTCCCTACCGCTGACGTAAGGCTCACCGGCCTGTAATTTCCTGGGTTATCCTTGCTACCCTTCTTAAACAAAGGAACAACATTGGCTATTCTCCAGTCCTCTAGGACCTCACCTGTAGCCAATGAGGATATACAGATTTCTGTCAAGGCCCCAGCAATTTCTTCCCTTGCCTCCCTCAGTATTCTGGGGTAGATCCCATCAGACCCTGGGGACTCATCTACCTTAATGTTTTTCAAGACGCCCAACACCTCCTCCTTTTTGATATCGACATGACTCAGACTCCCTTCCCTTCCCTGGACACATCATCCACCAAGTCCATCTCTTCGGTGAATACTGATGCAAAGTACTCATTTGGTACCTCGCCCATTTCCTCTGACTCCACACATAGATTCCCTCCTCTGTCCTTGAGTGGGCCAACCCTTTCCCTGGTTACCCTCTTGTTCTTCATATACATATAAAAAGCCTTGGGATTCTCCTTAATCTCCTTAAGGTTTTGGGCAAGAGGGGGGACATGAGGAAGAACTTTTTAATGCAGCGAGTGGTAATGACCTGGATCCAGCGACCGACGAGGTGGAAGTGGAAATGATGCAAGATTTCAAAAGAAGGTTGGATGGCCACTTGAGTTAAACAAACGTGCAGGGCTACGGGGACACAGCAGAGGAATTGGACTGACTGGATTGCTCTAGAGAGCTAGCATAGACTCAATGGGCTGAATAGCCTCCTTCTGTGCTGTGAAGAATCTATGACATGCAGTGTAAACCATGGAGTGTAAACTTGTTGAATGTTTTTGTGACTGAAAGGCTTTTTCCAATAGGGCTCCGCAGGGCTCAGTTCTGGATCCCTGGCTTCTTGTTGTATATATCAATGATTTGGACTTGAATGTAGCAGGCATGATTAAGAAGTCCATGTGGTTAATAGCGAGGAGGATAGCTGTAGACTGCCGATATCAATGGACTGCTCCTGGGCAGAATAATGGCAAATAGAATTTAACCCAGAGAAGTGTAATGCAATTCTTTTGGAGAGGACAAACAAGGCAGAGGGACAGAAGGAAGCTGGACAGGCAGATAAGGTGATCAAGAGGACATACGGAATAGTTTTCTTTATTGGCCGAGGCCCAGAGTATAAGAGCAGGGAGGTTATGCTGGAACTGTCGAAAACACTAGTTAGACTGCTGCTGGAGTACTGAGTACAGTTCTGGTCACAGCATTACAGGAAGGGTGTGATCATACGAGAGAGGGTACAGAGGGGATTTACAAGGATGTTGCCAGGTCTGGAAAATTTTAGCTATGAGGAAAGATTGGATAGGCCAGGGTAGTTTTCTTTGGAACAGAGGGGGCTGAGGGGAGATTTAATTGAGGTGTATAAAATTATGAAGGACATGGATAGAGTCGATAGGAAGGATCTATTTCCATTAGCAGAGAGATGACCAACTGGGAAGATAGATTTAAATGAATTGGTAGAAGGATTACAGGGGAGTTGAGGAGTAATTTTTTCACCCAGAGGGTAGTGGGGATCTGGAACTCACTGCCTGAAAGGGTAGTAGAGGCAGAAACCGTCAACATTTAAAAAATACTTTGATATGCACTTGAAGTGCCATAAACTGCAAGGCTATAGACCAAGAGCTGGAAAGTGGGATTAGGCTGGATGGCTTTTTATTTGGACAGCACAGACATAATGGGCTGAATGGCCTCCTTCAGTGCTGTAAATATTTCAATGTTCTATATTTCTTTATATGTTTCAGTGTAAATCTAGTTTGAACCTCAGTGTAATTCCACTACTGACACCCACAAACAGCAATGAGATAATCACCTGATCATCTAGTGTCTCATGATATTGGTTGAGGGATAAAAATTGACTGGAGCTGCTGGGAGAATTCTCCTGCACTTCTTTCAATAGTGTCATGGCATCCTTACATCAGGTTGAGAAGAAAGTCTGGGCTTTGATACTGCCCCTGCGACAGTGCAGCACTCCCTCAGTACTGCCCCTCCGACAGTGCGGCACTCCCTCAGTACTGCCCCTGCGATAGTGCAGCATTCCCTCAGTACTGCCCCTGCGACAGTGCAGCACTCCCTCAGTACTGACCCTCTGACAGTGCAGCACTCCCTCAGTACTGCCCCTGCGACAGTGCAGCACTCCCTCAGTACTGACTCTCTGACAGTGCAGCACTCCCTCAGTACTGCCCTTGCGACAGTGCAGCACTCCCTCAGTACTGACTCTCTGACAGTGCAGCACTCCCTCAGTACTGCCCCTGCGACAGTGCAGCATTCCCGCAGTACTGACCCTCTGACAGTGCAGCACTCCCTCAGTACTGCCCCTCCGACAGTGCAGCACTCCCTCAGTACTGCCCCTCTGATAGTGCTGCACTCCATCAGTACTGTCCCTCTGACAGTGCAGCACTCCCTCAGTACAACCCCTCCGACAGTGCAGCACTCCCTCAATACTGACCCTCCGACAGTGCAGCACTCCCTCAGTACTGTCCCTTGAGGAGTATAGAAAGTGTAGGGGGGTACTTAAAAAAGTAGTTAGGAGAGCGAAGAGGGGACATGAAAAAACACTGGCGGACAAGATAAAGGAAAATCCTAAAGCGATTTATAAGTATATTAAGGGCAAGAGGATAAGCAGGGAAAGAGTAGGGCCCATTAGGGACCAAAGTGGCAATCTGTGTGTGGAGCTGGAGGAGGTAGTTGCGGTTTCAAATGATTACTTTTCATCTGTGTTCACCATGGAGAAGGACGATGTATGTGTAGAGATCAGGGAGGGGGATTGTGATATATTTGAACATATTAACATTGAAAGGAAGGAAGTATTAGATGTTTTGGTGGGTTTAAAAGTGGATAAATCCCCAGGCCCAGATGGGATGTACCCTCGGCTGTTACATGAGGCAAAGGAGGTGATAGCAGGGGCTTAGTTTAGTTTAGTTTAGAGATACAGCACTGAAACAGGCCCTTCGGCCCACCGAGTCTGTGCCGGCCATCAACCACCCATTTAGACTAATCCTACACTAATCCCATATTCCGACCACATCCCCACCATTCTCCTACCCCGTACCTACACTAAGGGCAATTTATAATGGCCAATTTACCTAACAACCTGCAAGTCTTTTGGCTGTGGGAGGAAACCGGAGCACCCGGAGAAAACCCACGCAGACACAGGGAGAACTTGCAAACTCCACACAGGCAGTACCCAGAATTGAACCCGGGACACTGGAGCTGTGAGGCTGCGGTGCTAACCACTGCGCCACTGTGCCGCCCACAGTAACACTGACTGCCACAAGGGAGATGGTGTTTAATATCCTGACACTGTAACACTGACTGTAACAAGGGAGATGGTGTTCAATAACCTGACACTGTAACACTGAGTGCAACAAAGAACAAAGATAAGAACAAAGATAATTACAGCACAGGAACAGGCCCTTCGGCCCTCCAAGCCTGCGCCGATCCAGATCCTCTATCTAAACATGTCGCCTATTTTCTAAGGTTCTGTATCTCTTTTCTTCCTGCCCATTCATGTATCTGTCTAGATACATCTTAAAAGACGCCATCATGCCCGCATCTACCACCTCCGCTGGCAACGCGTTCCAGGCACCCACCACCCTCTGCGTAAAGAACTTTCCACGCATATCCCCCCTAAACTTTTCCCCTTTCACTTTGAACTCATGTCCTCCAGTAATTGAATCCCCCACTCTGGGAAAAAGCCTCTTGCTATCCACCCTGTCTATACCTCTCATGATTTTGTACACCTCAATCAGGTCCCCCCTCAACCTCCGTCTTTCTAATGAAAATAATCCTAATCTACTCAACCTCTCTTCATAGCTAGCGCCCTCCATACCAGGCAACATCCTGGTGAACCTCCTCTGCACCCTCTCCAAAGCATCCACATCCTTTTGGTAATGTGGCGACCAGAACTGCACGCAGTATTCCAAATGTGGCCAAACCAAAGTCCTATACAACTGTAACATGACCTGCCAACGCTTGTACTCAATACCCCGTCCGATGAAGGAAAGCATGCCGTATGCCTTCTTGACCACTCTATTTACCTGCGTTGCCACCTTCAGGGAACAGTGGACCTGAACACCCAAATCTCTCTGGACATCAATTTTCCCCAGGACTTTTCCATTTACTGTATAGTTCACTCTTGAATTGGATCTTCCAAAATGCATCACCTCACATTTGCCCTGATTGAACTCCATCTGCCATTTCTCTGCCCAACTCTCCAATCTATCTATATTCTGCTGTATTCTCTGACAGTCCCCTTCACTATCTGCTACTCCACCAATCTTAGTGTCGTCTGCAAACTTGCTCATCAGTCCACCTATACTTTCCTCCAAATCATTAATGTATATCACAAACAACAGTGGTCCCAGCAGGGATCCCTGTGGAACACCACTGGTCACACGTCTCCATTTTGAGAAACTCCCTTCTACTGCTACTCTCTGTCTCCTGTTGCCCAGCCAGTTTTTTATCCATCTAGCGAGTACACCTTGGACCCCATGCGACTTCACTTTCTCCATCAGCCTACCATGGGGAACCTTATCAAACGCCTTACTGAAGTCCATGTATATGACATCGACAGCCCTTCCCTCATCAATCAACTTTGTCACTTCCTCAAAGAATTCTATTAAGTTGGTAAGACATGAGCTTCCCTGCACAAAACCATGTTGCCTATCACTGATAAGCCCATTTTCTTCCAAATGGGAATAGATCCTATCCCTCAGTATCTTCTCCAGCAGCTTCCCTACCACTGACGTCAGGCTCACCGGTCTATAATTACCTGGATTATCCCTGCTACCCTTCTTAAACAAGGGGACAACATTAGCAATTCTCCAGTCCTCCAGGACCTCATCCGTGTTTAAGGATGCTGCAAAGATATCTGTTAAGGCCCCAGGTATTTCCTCTCTCGCTTCCCTCAGTAACCTGGGATAGATCCCATCCGGACCTGGGGACTTGTCCACCTTAATGCCCTTTAGAATACCCAACACTTCCTCCCTCCTTATGCCGACTTGACCTAGTGTAATCAAACATCTGTTCCTAACCTCAACATCCGTCATGTCCCTCTCCTCGGTGAATAACGATGCAAAGTACTCGTTTAGAATCTCACCCATTTTCTCTGAGTCCAAGCATAACATTCCTCCTTTGTCCTTTAGTGGGCCAATCCTTTCTCTGGTTACCCTCTTGCTCCTTATATATGAATAAAAGGCTTTGGGATTTTCCTTAACACTGTTTGCTAAAGATATTTCATGACCCCTTTTAGCCCTCTTAATTCCTCGTTTCAGATTGGTCCTACATTCCCGATATTCTTTCAAAGCTTCGTCTTTCATCAGCCGCCTAGACCTTATGTATGCTTCCTTTTTCCTCTTAGCTAGTCTCACAATTTCACCTGTCATCCATGGTTCCCTAATCTTGCCATTTCTATCCCTCATTTTCACAGGAACATGTCTCTTCTGCACGCTAATCAACCTCTCTTTAAAAGCCTCCCACATATCACATGTGGATTTACCTTCAAACAGCTGCTCCCAATCTACATTCCCCAGCTCCTGTCGAATTTTGGTGTAGTTGGCCTTCCCCCAATTTAGCACTCTTCCTTTAGGACCACTCTCATCTTTGTCCATGAGTATTTTAAAGCTTACGGAATTGTGATCACTATTCCCAAAGTAGTCCCCTACTGAAACTTCAACAACCTGGGCGGGCTCATTTCCCAACACCAGGTCCAGTATGGCCCCTTCCCGAGTTGGACTATTTACATACTGCTCTAGAAAATCCTCCTGGATGCTCCTTACAAATTCTGCTCCATCTAGACCTCTAACACTAAGTGAATCCCAGTCAATGTTGGGAAAATTAAAATCTGCTATCACCACCACCCTGTTGCTCCTACATCTTTCCATAATCTGTTTACATATTTGTGCCTCTATTTCAAGCTCACTGTTGGGAGGCCTGTAGTACAGCCCCAACATTGTTACCGCACCCTTCCTATTTCTGAGTTCTGTCCATATTGCCTCACTGCTCGAGTCCTCCATAGTGCCCTCCTTCAGCACAGCTGTGATATCCTCTTTGACCAGTAATGCAACTCCTCCACGCCTTTTACCTCCCTCTCTATCCCGCCTGAAGCATCGATATCCTGGGATATTTAGTTGCCAATCATGCCCTTCCCTCAACCAAGTCTCAGTAATAGCAATAACATCATACTCCCAGGTACTAATCCAAGCCCTACGTTCATCTGCCTTACCTACTACACTTCTTGCATTAAAAAAAATGCACCTCAGACCACCAGTCCCTTTACATTCATCATCTGCTCCCTGCCTGCTCTTCCCCTTGGTCACACTGACTTCATTATCTAGTTCCTTACAGGCTTTTGTTACTACCTCCTTACTGTCAACTGAACTCCTCAATTGGTTCCCATCCCCCTGCCACATTAGTTTAAACCCTCCCCAACAGCGTTAGCAAAAGCACCCCCAAGGACATTGGTTCCAGTCCGGCCCAGGTGTAGACCGTCCAATTTGTAATAGTCCCACCTCCCCCAGAACCGGTCCCAATGTCCCAAAAATCTGAACCCCTCCTTCCTGCACCATCTCTCAAGCCACGCATTCATCCTGACTATTCTTTCATTTTTACTCTGACTATCACGTGGCACTGGTAGCCAATATGACACTGTAACACTGAGTGCAACAAGTAAGATGGTGTTCAATATCCTGACACTGTAACACTGAGTGCAACAAGGGAGATGGTGTTTAATATCCTGACAATGTAACACTGAGTGCAACAAGGGAGATGGTGTTTAATATCCTGACAATGTAACACTGAGTGCAACAAGGGAGATGGTGTTTAATATCCTGACACTGTAACACTGAGTGCAACAAGGGAGATGGTGTTTAATATCCTGACACTGTAACACTGAGTGCAACAAGGGAGATGGTGTTCAATATCCTGACACTGTAACACTGAGTGCAACAAGGGAGATGGTGTTTAATATCCTGACACTGTAACACTGAGTGCAACAAGGGAGATGGTGTTTAATATCCTGACAATGTAACACTGAGTGCAACAAGGGAGATGGTGTTTAATATCCTGACAATGTAACACTGAGTGCAACAAGGGAGATGGTGTTTAATATCCTGACACTGTAACACTGAGTGCAACAAGGGAGATGGTGTTTAATATCCTGACACTGTAACACTGAGTGCAACAAGGGAGATGGTGTTCAATATCCTGACACTGTAACACTGAGTGCAACAAGGGAGATGGTGTTTAATATCCTGACACTGTAACACTGAGTGCAACAAGGGAGATGGTGTTTAATATCCTGACACTGTAACACTGAGTGCAACAAGGGAGATGGTGTTTAATATCCTGACACTGTAACACTGACTGCAACAAGGGAGATGGTGTTTAATATCCTGACACTGTAACACTGTGTGTGACAAGTGAGATGGTGTTTAATATCCTGACACTGTAACACTGACTGCAACAAGGGAGATGGTGTTTAATATCCTGACACTGTAACACTGAGTGCAACAAGGGAGATGGTGTTTAATATCCTGACACTGTAACACTGACTGCAACAAGGGAGATGGTGTTTAATATCCTGACACTGTAACACTGAGTGTGACAAGGGTGATTGTGTTTAATATCCTGACACTGTAACACTGACTGCAACAAGGGAGATGGTGTTTAATATCCTGACACTGTAACACTGAGTGTGACAAGGGAGATTGTGTTTAATATCCTGACACTGTAACACTGACTGCAACAAGGGAGATGGTGTTTAATATCCTGACACTGTAACACTGAGTGTGACAAGGGTGATTGTGTTTAATATCCTGACACTGTAACACTGAGTGTGACAAGGGAGATTGTGTTTAATATCCTGACACTGTAACACTGACTGCAACAAGTGAGATGGTGTTTAATATCCTGACACTGTAACACTGAGTGTGACAAGGGAGATTGTGTTTAATATCCTGACACTGTAACACTGACTGCAACAAGGGTGATTGTGTTTAATATCCTGACACTGTAACACTGAGTGCAACAAGGGAGATGGTGTTTAATATCCTGACACTGTAACACTGAGTGCAACAAGGGAGATGGTGTTTAATATCCTGACACTGTAACACTGACTGCAACAACGGAGATGGTGTTTAATATCCTGACACTGTAACACTGAGTGCAACAAGTGAGATGGTGTTTAATATCCTGACACTGTAACACTGAGTGCAACAAGTGAGATTGTGTTTAATATCCTGACACTGTAACACTGAGTGCAACAAGTGAGATGCTGTTTAATATCCTGACAGTGTAACACTGAGTGTGACAAGGGTGATTGTGTTTAATATCCTGACACTGTAACACTGACTGCAACAAGTGAGATGCTGTTTAATATCCTGACAGTGTAACACTGAGTGTGACAAGGGTGATTGTGTTTAATATCCTGACACTGTAACACTGACTGCAACAAGTGAGATGCTGTTTAATATCCTGACAGTGTAACACTGAGTGCAACAAGTGAGATTGTGTTTAATATCCTGACACTGTAACACTGAGTGTGACAAGGGTGATTGTGTTTAATATCCTGACACTGTAACACTGACTGCAACAAGTGAGATGCTGTTTAATATCCTGACAGTGTAACACTGAGTGTGACAAGGGAGATTGTGTTTAATATCCTGACACTGTAACACTGAGTGCAACAAGTGAGATGGTGTTTAATATCCTGACACTGTAACACTGAGTGTGACAAGGGTGATTGTGTTTAATATCCTGACACTGTAACACTGACTGCAACAAGTGAGATGGTGTTTAATATCCTGACACTGTAACACTGAGTGCAACAAGGGAGATTGTGTTTAATATCCTGACACTGTAACACTGAGTGCAACAAGTGAGATGGTGTTTAATATCCTGACACTGTAACACTGAGTGTGACAAGGGTGATTGTGTTTAATATCCTGACACTGGAACACTGACTGCAACAAGTGAGATGGTGTTTAATATCCTGACACTGTAACACTGAGTGCAACAAGTGAGATGGTGTTTAATATCCTGACATTGTAACACTGAGTGCAACAAGGGAGATGGTGTTTAATATCCTGACATTGTAACACTGAGTGCAACAAGTGAGATGGTGTTTAATATCCTGACACTGTAACACTGAGTGTGACAAGGGTGATTGTGTTTAATATCCTGACACTGTAACACTGAGTGTGACAAGGGAGATTGTGTTTAATATCCTGACACTGCAACACTGAGTGCAACAAGTGAGATGGTGTTTAATATCCTGACACTGTAACACTGACTGCAACAAGTGAGATGGTGTTTAATATCCTGACACTGTAACACTGAGTGCAACAAGTGAGATGGTGTTTAATATCCTGACACTGTAACACTGACTGCAACAAGTGAGATGGTGTTTAATATCCTGACACTGTAACACTGAGTGTGACAAGGGTGATTGTGTTTAATATCCTGACACTGTAACACTGAGTGTGACAAGGGAGATTGTGTTTAATATCCTGACACTGCAACACTGAGTGCAACAAGGGAGATGGTGTTTAATATCCTGACACTGTAACACTGACTGAAACAAGTGTGATGGTGTTTAATATGCTGACACTGTAACACTGAGTGCAACAAGTGAGATGGTGTTTAATATCCTGACACTGTAACACTGACTGCAACAAGTGAGATGGTGTTTAATATCCTGACACTGTAACACTGAGTGTGACAAGGGTGATTGTGTTTAATATCCTGACACTGTAACACTGACTGCAACAAGTGAGATGGTGTTTAATATCCTGACACTGTAAAACTGAGTGCAACAAGGGAGATTGTGTTTAATATCCTGACACTGTAACACTGACTGCAACAAGTGAGATGGTGTTTAATATCCTGACACTGTAACACTGAGTGTGACAAGGGTGATTGTGTTTAATATCCTGACACTGTAACACTGAGTGTGACAAGGGAGATTGTGTTTAATATCCTGACACTGTAACACTGAGTGCAACAAGTGAGATGGTGTTTAATATCCTGACACTGTAACACAGACTGAAACAAGTGTGATGGTGTTTAATATCCGGACACTGTAACACTGAGTGTGACAAGGGAGATTGTGTTTAATATCCTGACACTGTAACACTGAGTGCAACAAGTGAGATGGTGTTTAATATCCTGACACTGTAACACTGAGTGTGACAAGGGTGATTGTGTTTAATATCCTGACACTGTAACACTGAGTGCAACAAGTGAGATGGTGTTTAATATCCTGACACTGTAACACTGACTGCAACAAGTGAGATGGTGTTTAATATCCTGACACTGTAACACTGAGAGCAACAAGGGAGATGGTGTTTAATATCCTGACACTGTAACACTGAATGCAACAAGTAAGATGGTGTTTAATATCCTGACACTGTAACACTGAGTGGAACAAGGGAGATTGTGTTTAATATCCTGACACTGTAACACTGAGTGTGACAAGTGAGATGGTGTTTAATATCCTGACACTGTAACACTGAGTGTGACAAGAGAGATTGTGTTTAATACCCTGACAATGTAACACTGAGTGTGAAAAGGGAGATTGTGTTTAATATCCTGACACTGTAACACTGACTGCAACAAGTGAGATGGTGTTTAATATCCTGACACTGTAACACTGAGTGTGACAAGGGTGATTGTGTTTAATATCCTGACACTGTAACACTGAGTGTGACAAGGGTGATTGTGTTTAATATCCTGACACTGTAACACTGACTGCAACAAGGGAGATTGTGTTTAATATCCTGACACTGTAACACTGAGTGTGACAAGGGAGATTGTGTTTAATATCCTGACACTGTAACACTGAGTGCAACAAGTGAGATGGTGTTTAATATCCTGACACTGTAACACTGAGTGTGACAAGGGAGATGGTGTTTAATATCCTGACACTGTAACACTGAGTGTGACAAGGGAGATTGTGTTTAATATCCTGACACTGTAACACTGAGTGCAACAAGGGAGATGGTGTTTAATATCCTGACACTGTAACACTGAGTGTGACAAGGGTGATTGTGTTTAATATCCTGACACTGTAACACTGAGTGTGACAAGGGAGATTGTGTTTAATATCCTGACACTGCAACACTGAGTGCAACAAGTGAGATGGTGTTTAATATCCTGACACTGTAACACTGACTGCAACAAGTGAGATGGTGTTTAATATCCTGACACTGTAACACTGAGTGCAACAAGTGAGATGGTGTTTAATATCCTGACACTGTAACACTGACTGCAACAAGTGAGATGGTGTTTAATATCCTGACACTGTAACACTGAGTGTGACAAGGGTGATTGTGTTTAATATCCTGACACTGTAACACTGAGTGTGACAAGGGAGATTGTGTTTAATATCCTGACACTGCAACACTGAGTGCAACAAGGGAGATGGTGTTTAATATCCTGACACTGTAACACTGACTGAAACAAGTGTGATGGTGTTTAATATGCTGACACTGTAACACTGAGTGCAACAAGTGAGATGGTGTTTAATATCCTGACACTGTAACACTGACTGCAACAAGTGAGATGGTGTTTAATATCCTGACACTGTAACACTGAGTGTGACAAGGGTGATTGTGTTTAATATCCTGACACTGTAACACTGACTGCAACAAGTGAGATGGTGTTTAATATCCTGACACTGTAAAACTGAGTGCAACAAGGGAGATTGTGTTTAATATCCTGACACTGTAACACTGACTGCAACAAGTGAGATGGTGTTTAATATCCTGACACTGTAACACTGAGTGTGACAAGGGTGATTGTGTTTAATATCCTGACACTGTAACACTGAGTGTGACAAGGGAGATTGTGTTTAATATCCTGACACTGTAACACTGAGTGCAACAAGTGAGATGGTGTTTAATATCCTGACACTGTAACACAGACTGAAACAAGTGTGATGGTGTTTAATATCCGGACACTGTAACACTGAGTGTGACAAGGGAGATTGTGTTTAATATCCTGACACTGTAACACTGAGTGCAACAAGTGAGATGGTGTTTAATATCCTGACACTGTAACACTGAGTGTGACAAGGGTGATTGTGTTTAATATCCTGACACTGTAACACTGAGTGCAACAAGTGAGATGGTGTTTAATATCCTGACACTGTAACACTGACTGCAACAAGTGAGATGGTGTTTAATATCCTGACACTGTAACACTGAGAGCAACAAGGGAGATGGTGTTTAATATCCTGACACTGTAACACTGAATGCAACAAGTAAGATGGTGTTTAATATCCTGACACTGTAACACTGAGTGGAACAAGGGAGATTGTGTTTAATATCCTGACACTGTAACACTGAGTGTGACAAGTGAGATGGTGTTTAATATCCTGACACTGTAACACTGAGTGTGACAAGAGAGATTGTGTTTAATACCCTGACAATGTAACACTGAGTGTGAAAAGGGAGATTGTGTTTAATATCCTGACACTGTAACACTGACTGCAACAAGTGAGATGGTGTTTAATATCCTGACACTGTAACACTGAGTGTGACAAGGGTGATTGTGTTTAATATCCTGACACTGTAACACTGAGTGTGACAAGGGTGATTGTGTTTAATATCCTGACACTGTAACACTGACTGCAACAAGGGAGATTGTGTTTAATATCCTGACACTGTAACACTGAGTGTGACAAGGGAGATTGTGTTTAATATCCTGACACTGTAACACTGAGTGCAACAAGTGAGATGGTGTTTAATATCCTGACACTGTAACACTGAGTGTGACAAGGGAGATGGTGTTTAATATCCTGACACTGTAACACTGAGTGTGACAAGGGAGATGGTGTTTAATATCCTGACACTGTAACACTGAGTGCAACAAGGGAGATGGTGTTTAATATCCTGACACTGTAACACTGAGTGCAACAAGTGAGATGGTGTTTAATATCCTGACACTGTAACACTGAGTGCAACAAGTGAGATGGTGTTTAATATCCTGACACTGTAACACTGAGTGCAACAAGTGAGATGGTGTTTAATATCCTGACACTGAAACACTGACTGCAACAAGTGAGATGGTGTTTAATATCCTGACACTGTAACACTGAGTGTGACAAGTGAGATGGTGTTTAATATCCTGACACTGTAACACTGAGTGTGACAAGAGAGATTGTGTTTAATATCCTGACACTGTAACACTGAGTGTGAAAAGGGAGATTGTGTTTAATATCCTGACACTGTAACACTGACTGCAACAAGTGAGATGGTGTTTAATATCCTGACACTGTAACTCTGAGTGTGACAAGGGTGATTGTGTTTAATATCCTGACACTGTAACACTGAGTGTGACAAGGGTGATTGTGTTTAATATCCTGACACTGTAACACTGACTGCAACAAGGGAGATTGTGTTTAATATCCTGACACTGTAACACTGAGTGTGACAAGGGAGATTGTGTTTAATATCCTGACACTGTAACACTGAGTGCAACAAGTGAGATGGTGTTTAATATCCTGACACTGTAACACTGAGTGTGACAAGGGAGATGGTGTTTAATATCCTGACACTGTAACACTGAGTGTGACAAGGGTGATTGTGTTTAATATCCTGACACTGTAACACTGAGTGTGACAAGGGTGATTGTGTTTAATATCCTGACACTGTAACACTGAGTGTGACAAGGGAGATGGTGTTTAATATCCTGACACTGTAACACTGAGTGCAACAAGTGAGATGGTGTTTATTATCCTGACACTGTAACACTGAGTGCAACAAGGGAGATGGTGTTTAATATCCTGACACTGTAACACTGAGTGTGACAAGGGAGATGGTGTTTAATATCCTGACACTGTAACACTGAGTGCAACAAGTGAGATGGTGTTTAATATCCTGACACTGTAACACTGACTGCAACAAGGGAGATGGTGTTTAATATCCTGACACTGTAACACTGAGTGTGACAAGGGTGATTGTGTTTAATATCCTGACACTGTAACACTGAGTGCAACAAGTGAGATGGTGTTTAATATCCTGACACTGTAACACTGACTGCAACAAGTGAGATGGTGTTTAATATCCTGACACTGTAACACTGAGTGCAACAAGGGAGATGGTGTTTAATATCCTGACACTGTAACACTGACTGCAACAAGTAAGATGGTGTTTAATATCCTGACACTGTAACACTGAGTGCAACAAGGGAGATTGTGTTTAATATCCTGACACTGTAACACTGATTGTGACAAGTGAGATGGTGTTTAATATCCTGACACTGTAACACTGAGTGTGACAAGAGAGATTGTGTTTAATACCCTGACAATGTAACACTGAGTGTGAAAAGGGAGATTGTGTTTAATATCCTGACACTGTAACACTGACTGCAACAAGTGAGATGGTGTTTAATATCCTGACACTGTAACACTGAGTGTGACAAGGGTGATTGTGTTTAATATCCTGACACTGTAACACTGAGTGTGACAAGGGTGATTGTGTTTAATATCCTGACACTGTAACACTGACTGCAACAAGGGAGATTGTGTTTAATATCCTGACACTGTAACACTGAGTGTGACAAGGGAGATTGTGTTTAATATCCTGACACTGTAACACTGAGTGCAACAAGTGAGATGGTGTTTAATATCCTGACACTGTAACACTGAGTGTGACAAGGGAGATGGTGTTTAATATCCTGACACTGTAACACTGAGTGTGACAAGGGAGATGGTGTTTAATATCCTGACACTGTAACACTGAGTGCAACAAGGGAGATGGTGTTTAATATCCTGACACTGTAACACTGAGTGCAACAAGTGAGATGGTGTTTAATATCCTGACACTGTAACACTGAGTGCAACAAGTGAGATGGTGTTTAATATCCTGACACTGTAACACTGAGTGCAACAAGTGAGATGGTGTTTAATATCCTGACACTGAAACACTGACTGCAACAAGTGAGATGGTGTTTAATATCCTGACACTGTAACACTGAGTGTGACAAGTGAGATGGTGTTTAATATCCTGACACTGTAACACTGAGTGTGACAAGAGAGATTGTGTTTAATATCCTGACACTGTAACACTGAGTGTGAAAAGGGAGATTGTGTTTAATATCCTGACACTGTAACACTGACTGCAACAAGTGAGATGGTGTTTAATATCCTGACACTGTAACACTGAGTGTGACAAGGGTGATTGTGTTTAATATCCTGACACTGTAACACTGAGTGTGACAAGGGTGATTGTGTTTAATATCCTGACACTGTAACACTGACTGCAACAAGGGAGATTGTGTTTAATATCCTGACACTGTAACACTGAGTGTGACAAGGGAGATTGTGTTTAATATCCTGACACTGTAACACTGAGTGCAACAAGTGAGATGGTGTTTAATATCCTGACACTGTAATACTGAGTGTGACAAGGGAGATGGTGTTTAATATCCTGACACTGTAACACTGAGTGTGACAAGGGTGATTGTGTTTAATATCCTGACACTGTAACACTGAGTGTGACAAGGGTGATTGTGTTTAATATCCTGACACTGTAACACTGAGTGTGACAAGGGAGATGGTGTTTAATATCCTGACACTGTAACACTGAGTGCAACAAGTGAGATGGTGTTTAATATCCTGACACTGTAACACTGAGTGCAACAAGTGAGATGGTGTTTAATATCCTGACACTGTAACACTGAGTGTGACAAGGGAGATGGTGTTTAATATCCTGACACTGTAACACTGAGTGCAACAAGTGAGATGGTGTTTAATATCCTGACACTGTAACACTGACTGCAACAAGGGAGATGGTGTTTAATATCCTGACACTGTAACACTGAGTGCAACAAGTGAGATGGTGTTTAATATCCTGACACTGTAACACTGAGTGCAACAAGTGAGATTGTGTTTAATATCCTGACACTGTAACACTGAGTGCAACAAGTGAGATGCTGTTTAATATCCTGACAGTGTAACACTGAGTGTGACAAGGGTGATTGTGTTTAATATCCTGACACTGTAACACTGACTGCAACAAGTGAGATGCTGTTTAATATCCTGACAGTGTAACACTGAGTGCAACAAGTGAGATTGTGTTTAATATCCTGACACTGTAACACTGAGTGTGACAAGGGTGATTGTGTTTAATATCCTGACACTGTAACACTGACTGCAACAAGTGAGATGCTGTTTAATATCCGGACACTGTAACACTGAGTGTGACAAGGGAGATTGTGTTTAATATCCTGACACTGTAACACTGAGTGCAACAAGTGAGATGGTGTTTAATATCCTGACACTGTAACACTGAGTGTGACAAGGGTGATTGTGTTTAATATCCTGACACTGTAACACTGAGTGCAACAAGTGAGATGGTGTTTAATATCCTGACACTGTAACACTGACTGCAACAAGTGAGATGGTGTTTAATATCCTGACACTGTAACACTGAGTGCAACAAGGGAGATGGTGTTTAATATCCTGACACTGTAACACTGAGTGCAACAAGTAAGATGGTGTTTAATATCCTGACACTGTAACACTGAGTGCAACAAGGGAGATTGTGTTTAATATCCTGACACTGTAACACTGAGTGTGACAAGTGAGATGGTGTTTAATATCCTGACACTGTAACACTGAGTGTGACAAGAGAGATTGTGTTTAATACCCTGACAATGTAACACTGAGTGTGAAAAGGGAGATTGTGTTTAATATCCTGACACTGTAACACTGACTGCAACAAGTGAGATGGTGTTTAATATCCTGACACTGTAACACTGAGTGTGACAAGGGTGATTGTGTTTAATATCCTGACACTGTAACACTGAGTGTGACAAGGGTGATTGTGTTTAATATCCTGACACTGTAACACTGACTGCAACAAGGGAGATTGTGTTTAATATCCTGACACTGTAACACTGAGTGTGACAAGGGAGATTGTGTTTAATATCCTGACACTGTAACACTGAGTGCAACAAGTGAGATGGTGTTTAATATCCTGACACTGTAACACTGAGTGTGACAAGGGAGATGGTGTTTAATATCCTGACACTGTAACACTGAGTGTGACAAGGGAGATGGTGTTTAATATCCTGACACTGTAACACTGAGTGCAACAAGGGAGATGGTGTTTAATATCCTGACACTGTAACACTGAGTGCAACAAGTGAGATGGTGTTTAATATCCTGACACTGTAACACTGAGTGCAACAAGTGAGATGGTGTTTAATATCCTGACACTGTAACACTGAGTGCAACAAGTGAGATGGTGTTTAATATCCTGACACTGAAACACTGACTGCAACAAGTGAGATGGTGTTTAATATCCTGACACTGTAACACTGAGTGTGACAAGTGAGATGGTGTTTAATATCCTGACACTGTAACACTGAGTGTGACAAGAGAGATTGTGTTTAATATCCTGACACTGTAACACTGAGTGTGAAAAGGGAGATTGTGTTTAATATCCTGACACTGTAACACTGACTGCAACAAGTGAGATGGTGTTTAATATCCTGACACTGTAACTCTGAGTGTGACAAGGGTGATTGTGTTTAATATCCTGACACTGTAACACTGAGTGTGACAAGGGTGATTGTGTTTAATATCCTGACACTGTAACACTGACTGCAACAAGGGAGATTGTGTTTAATATCCTGACACTGTAACACTGAGTGTGACAAGGGAGATTGTGTTTAATATCCTGACACTGTAACACTGAGTGCAACAAGTGAGATGGTGTTTAATATCCTGACACTGTAACACTGAGTGTGACAAGGGAGATGGTGTTTAATATCCTGACACTGTAACACTGAGTGTGACAAGGGTGATTGTGTTTAATATCCTGACACTGTAACACTGAGTGTGACAAGGGTGATTGTGTTTAATATCCTGACACTGTAACACTGAGTGTGACAAGGGAGATGGTGTTTAATATCCTGACACTGTAACACTGAGTGCAACAAGTGAGATGGTGTTTATTATCCTGACACTGTAACACTGAGTGCAACAAGGGAGATGGTGTTTAATATCCTGACACTGTAACACTGAGTGTGACAAGGGAGATGGTGTTTAATATCCTGACACTGTAACACTGAGTGCAACAAGTGAGATGGTGTTTAATATCCTGACACTGTAACACTGACTGCAACAAGGGAGATGGTGTTTAATATCCTGACACTGTAACACTGAGTGTGACAAGGGTGATTGTGTTTAATATCCTGACACTGTAACACTGAGTGCAACAAGTGAGATGGTGTTTAATATCCTGACACTGTAACACTGACTGCAACAAGTGAGATGGTGTTTAATATCCTGACACTGTAACACTGAGTGCAAAAAGGGAGATGGTGTTTAATATCCTGACACTGTAACACTGAGTGCAACAAGTAAGATGGTGTTTAATATCCTGACACTGTAACACTGAGTGCAACAAGGGAGATTGTGTTTAATATCCTGACACTGTAACACTGAGTGTGACAAGTGAGATGGTGTTTAATATCCTGACACTGTAACACTGAGTGTGACAAGAGAGATTGTGTTTAATACCCTGACAATGTAACACTGAGTGTGAAAAGGGAGATTGTGTTTAATATCCTGACACTGTAACACTGACTGCAACAAGGGAGATTGTGTTTAATATCCTGACACTGTAACACTGAGTGTGACAAGGGAGATTGTGTTTAATATCCTGACACTGTAACACTGAGTGCAACAAGTGAGATGGTGTTTAATATCCTGACACTGTAACACTGAGTGTGACAAGGGAGATGGTGTTTAATATCCTGACACAGTAACACTGAATGTGACAAGGGAGATGGTGTTTAATATCCTGACACTGTAACACTGAGTGCAACAAGGGAGATGGTGTTTAATATCCTGACACTGTAACACTGAGTGCAACAAGTGAGATGGTGTTTAATATCCTGACACTGTAACACTGAGTGCAACAAGTGAGATGGTGTTTAATATCCTGACACTGTAACACTGAGTGCAACAAGTGAGATGGTGTTTAATATCCTGACACTGAAACACTGACTGCAACAAGTGAGATGGTGTTTAATATCCTGACACTGTAACACTGAGTGTGACAAGTGAGATGGTGTTTAATATCCTGACACTGTAACACTGAGTTTGACAAGAGAGATTGTGTTTAATATCCTGACACTGTAACACTGAGTGTGAAAAGGGAGATTGTGTTTAATATCCTGACACTGTAACACTGACTGCAACAAGTGAGATGGTGTTTAATATCCTGACACTGTAACACTGAGTGTGACAAGGGTGATTGTGTTTAATATCCTGACACTGTAACACTGAGTGTGACAAGGGTGATTGTGTTTAATATCCTGACACTGTAACACTGACTGCAACAAGGGAGATTGTGTTTAATATCCTGACACTGTAACACTGAGTGTGACAAGGGAGATTGTGTTTAATATCCTGACACTGTAACACTGAGTGCAACAAGTGAGATGGTGTTTAATATCCTGACACTGTAACACTGAGTGTGACAAGGGAGATGGTGTTTAATATCCTGACACTGTAACACTGAGTGTGTCAAGGGTGATTGTGTTTAATATCCTGACACTGTAACACTGAGTGTGACAAGGGTGATTGTGTTTAATATCCTGACACTGTAACACTGAGTGTGACAAGGGAGATGGTGTTTAATATCCTGACACTGTAACACTGAGTGCAACAAGTGAGATGGTGTTTAATATCCTGACACTGTAACACTGAGTGCAACAAGTGAGATGGTGTTTAATATCCTGACACTGTAACACTGAGTGTGACAAGGGAGATGGTGTTTAATATCCTGACACTGTAACACTGAGTGCAACAAGTGAGATGGTGTTTAATATCCTGACACTGTAACACTGACTGCAACAAGGGAGATGGTGTTTAATATCCTGACACTGTAACACTGAGTGCAACAAGTGAGATGGTGTTTAATATCCTGACACTGTAACACTGAGTGCAACAAGTGAGATTGTGTTTAATATCCTGACACTGTAACACTGAGTGCAACAAGTGAGATGCTGTTTAATATCCTGACAGTGTAACACTGAGTGTGACAAGGGTGATTGTGTTTAATATCCTGACACTGTAACACTGACTGCAACAAGTGAGATGCTGTTTAATATCCTGACAGTGTAACACTGAGTGCAACAAGTGAGATTGTGTTTAATATCCTGACACTGTAACACTGAGTGTGACAAGGGTGATTGTGTTTAATATCCTGACACTGTAACACTGACTGCAACAAGTGAGATGCAGTTTAATATCCTGACAGTGTAACACTGAGTGTGACAAGGGAGATTGTGTTTAATATCCTGACACTGCAACACTGAGTGCAACAAGTGAGATGGTGTTTAATATCCTGACACTGTAACACTGAGTGTGACAAGGGTGATTGTGTTTAATATCCTGACACTGTAACACTGACTGCAACAAGTGAGATGGTGTTAAATATCCTGACACTGTAACACTGAGTGTGACAAGAGTGATTGTGTTTAATATCCTGACACTGTAACACTGAGTGTGACAAGGGTGATTGTGTTTAATATCCTGACACTGTAACACTGACTACAACAAGGGAGATTGTGTTTAATATCCTGACACTGTAACACTGAGTGTGACAAGGGAGATTGTGTTTAATATCCTGACACTGTAACACTGAGTGCAACAAGTGAGATGGTGTTTAATATCCTGACACTGTAACACTGAGTGTGACAAGGGAGATGGTGTTTAATATCCTGACACTGTAACACTGAGTGTGACAAGGGTGATTGTGTTTAATATCCTGACACTGTAACACTGAGTGTGACAAGGGAGATTGTGTTTAATATCCTGACACTGTAACACTGAGTGCAACAAGTGAGATGGTGTTTAATATCCTGACACTGTAACACTGACTGAAACAAGTGTGATGGTGTTTAATATGCTGACACTGTAACACTGAGTGTGACAAGGGAGATTGTGTTTAATACCCTGACACTGTAACACTGAGTGCAACAAGTGAGATGGTGTTTAATATCCTGACACTGTAACACTGAGTGTGACAAGGGTGATTGTGTTTAATATCCTGACACTGTAACACTGAGTGTGACAAGGGTGATTGTGTTTAATATCCTGACACTGTAACACTGACTGCAACAAGGGAGATTGTGTTTAATATCCTGACACTGTAACACTGAGTGTGACAAGGGAGATTGTGTTTAATATCCTGACACTGTAACACTGAGTGCAACAAGTGAGATGGTGTTTAATATCCTGACACTGTAACACTGAGTGTGACAAGGGAGATGGTGTTTAATATCCTGACACTGTAACACTGAGTGTGACAAGGGTGATTGTGTTTAATATCCTGACACTGTAACACTGAGTGTGACAAGGGTGATTGTGTTTAATATCCTGACACTGTAACACTGAGTGTGACAAGGGAGATGGTGTTTAATATCCTGACACTGTAACACTGAGTGCAACAAGTGAGATGGTGTTTAATATCCTGACACTGTAACACTGAGTGCAACAAGTGAGATGGTGTTTAATATCCTGACACTGTAACACTGAGTGTGACAAGGGAGATGGTGTTTAATATCCTGACACTGTAACACTGAGTGCAACAAGTGAGATGGTGTTTAATATCCTGACACTGTAACACTGACTGCAACAAGGGAGATGGTGTTTAATATCCTGACACTGTAACACTGAGTGCAACAAGTGAGATGGTGTTTAATATCCTGACACTGTAACACTGAGTGCAACAAGTGAGATTGTGTTTAATATCCTGACACTGTAACACTGAGTGCAACAAGTGAGATGCTGTTTAATATCCTGACAGTGTAACACTGAGTGTGACAAGGGTGATTGTGTTTAATATCCTGACACTGTAACACTGACTGCAACAAGTGAGATGCTGTTTAATATCCTGACAGTGTAACACTGAGTGCAACAAGTGAGATTGTGTTTAATATCCTGACACTGTAACACTGAGTGTGACAAGGGTGATTGTGTTTAATATCCTGACACTGTAACACTGACTGCAACAAGTGAGATGCAGTTTAATATCCTGACAGTGTAACACTGAGTGTGACAAGGGAGATTGTGTTTAATATCCTGACACTGCAACACTGAGTGCAACAAGTGAGATGGTGTTTAATATCCTGACACTGTAACACTGAGTGTGACAAGGGTGATTGTGTTTAATATCCTGACACTGTAACACTGACTGCAACAAGTGAGATGGTGTTAAATATCCTGACACTGTAACACTGAGTGTGACAAGAGTGATTGTGTTTAATATCCTGACACTGTAACACTGAGTGTGACAAGGGTGATTGTGTTTAATATCCTGACACTGTAACACTGACTACAACAAGGGAGATTGTGTTTAATATCCTGACACTGTAACACTGAGTGTGACAAGGGAGATTGTGTTTAATATCCTGACACTGTAACACTGAGTGCAACAAGTGAGATGGTGTTTAATATCCTGACACTGTAACACTGAGTGTGACAAGGGAGATGGTGTTTAATATCCTGACACTGTAACACTGAGTGTGACAAGGGTGATTGTGTTTAATATCCTGACACTGTAACACTGAGTGTGACAAGGGAGATTGTGTTTAATATCCTGACACTGTAACACTGAGTGCAACAAGTGAGATGGTGTTTAATATCCTGACACTGTAACACTGACTGAAACAAGTGTGATGGTGTTTAATATGCTGACACTGTAACACTGAGTGTGACAAGGGAGATTGTGTTTAATACCCTGACACTGTAACACTGAGTGCAACAAGTGAGATGGTGTTTAATATCCTGACACTGTAACACTGAGTGTGACAAGGGTGATTGTGTTTAATATCCTGACACTGTAACACTGAGTGCAACAAGTGAGATGGTGTTTAATATCCTGACACTGTAACACTGACTGCAACAAGTGAGATGGTGTTTAATATCCTGACACTGTAACACTGAGTGTGACAAGGGTGATTGTGTTTAATATCCTGACACTGTAACACTGACTGCAACAAGTGAGATGGTGTTTAATATCCTGACACTGTAACACTGAGTGTGACAAGGTTGATTGTGTTTAATATCCTGACACTGTAACACTGAGTGTGACAAGGGAGATTGTGTTTAATATCCTGACACTGTAACACTGAGTGCAACAAATGAGATGGTGTTTAATATCCTGACACTGTAACACTGACTGAAACAAGTGTGATGGTGTTTAATATCCTGACACTGTAATACTGAGTGTGACAAGGGAGATTGTGTTTAATATCCTGACACTGTAACACTGAGTGCAACAAGTGAGATGGTGTTTAATATCCTGACACTGTAACACTGAGTGTGACAAGGGTGATTGTGTTTAATATCCTGACACTGTAACACTGAGTGCAACAAGTGAGATGGTGTTTAATATCCTGACACTGTAACACTGACTGCAACAAGTGAGATGGTGTTTAATATCCTGACACTGTAACACTGAGTGTGACAAGGGAGATTGTGTTTAATATCCTGACACTGTAACACTGAGTGCAACAAGTGAGATGGTGTTTAATATCCTGACACTGTAACACTGAGTGTGACAAGGGTGATTGTGTTTAATATCCTGACACTGTAACACTGAGTGCAACAAGTGAGATGGTGTTTAATATCCTGACACTGTAACACTGACTGCAACAAGTGAGATGGTGTTTAATATCCTGACACTGTAACACTGAGTGCAACAAGGGAGATGGTGTTTAATATCCTGACACTGTAACACTGAGTGCAACAAGTAAGATGGTGTTTAATATCCTGACACTGTAACACTGAGTGCAACAAGTGAGATTGTGTTTAATATCCTGACACTGTAACACTGAGTGTGACAAGTGAGATGGTGTTTAATATCCTGACACTGCAACACTGAGTGTGACAAGAGAGATTGTGTTTAATACCCTGACAATGTAACACTGAGTGTGAAAAGGGAGATTGTGTTTAATATCCTGACACTGTAACACTGAGTGTGAAAAGGGAGATTGTGTTTAATATCCTGACACTGTAACACTGACTGCAACAAGTGAGATGGTGTTTAATATCCTGACACTGTAACACTGAGTGTGACAAGGGTGATTGTGTTTAATATCCTGACACTGTAACACTGAGTGTGACAAGGGTGATTGTGTTTAATATCCTGACACTGTAACACTGACTGCAACAAGGGAGATTGTGTTTAATATCCTGACACTGTAACACTGAGTGTGACAAGGGAGATTGTGTTTAATATCCTGACACTGTAACACTGAGTGCAACAAGTGAGATGGTGTTTAATATCCTGACACTGTAACACTGAGTGTGACAAGGGAGATGGTGTTTAATATCCTGACACTGTAACACTGAGTGAGACAAGGGAGATGGTGTTTAATATCCTGACACTGTAACACTGAGTGCAACAAGGGAGATGGTGTTTAATATCCTGACACTGTAACACTGACTGCAACAAGTGAGATGGTGTTTAATATCCTGACACTGTAACACTGAGTGCAACAAGTGAGATGGTGTTTAATATCCTGACACTGTAACACTGACTGCAACAAGTGAGATGGTGTTTAATATCCTGACACTGTAAAACTGAGTGCAACAAGTGAGATGGTGTTTAATATCCTGACACTGTAACACTGAGTGCAACAAGTGAGATGGTGTTTAATATCCTGACACTGTAACACTGAGTGCAACAAGTGAGATGGTGTTTAATATCCTGACACTGAAACACTGACTGCAACAAGTGAGATGGTGTTTAATATCCTGACACTGTAACACTGAGTGTGACAAGTGAGATGGTGTTTAATATCCTGACACTGTAACACTGAGTGTGACAAGAGAGATTGTGTTTAATATCCTGACACTGTAACACTGAGTGTGAAAAGGGAGATTGTGTTTAATATCCTGACACTGTAACACTGACTGCAACAAGTGAGAAGGTGTTTAATATCCTGACACTGTAACACTGAGTGTGACAAGGGTGATTGTGTTTAATATCCTGACACTGTAACACTGAGTGTGACAAGGGTGATTGTGTTTAATATCCTGACACTGTAACACTGACTGCAACAAGGGAGATTGTGTTTAATATCCTGACACTGTAACACTGAGTGTGACAAGGGAGATTGTGTTTAATATCCTGACACTGTAACACTGAGTGCAACAAGTGAGATGGTGTTTAATATCCTGACACTGTAACACTGAGTGTGACAAGGGAGATGGTGTTTAATATCCTGACACTGTAACACTGAGTGTGACAAGGGTGATTGTGTTTAATATCCTGACACTGTAACACTGAGTGTGACAAGGGTGATTGTGTTTAATATCCTGACACTGTAACACTGAGTGTGACAAGGGAGATGGTGTTTAATATCCTGACAATGTAACACTGAGTGCAACAAGTGAGATGGTGTTTAATATCCTGACACTGTAACACTGAGTGCAACAAGTGAGATGCTATTTAATATCCTGACAGTGTAACACTGAGTGTGACAAGGGTGATTGTGTTTAATATCCTGACACTGTAACACTGACTGCAACAAGTGAGATGCTGTTTAATATCCTGACAGTGTAACACTGAGTGCAACAAGGGAGATGGTGCTTAATATCCTGACACTGTAACACTGACTGCAACAAGTGAGATGGTGTTTAATATCCTGACACTGTAACACTGAGTGCAACAAGTGAGATGGTGTTTAATATCCTGACACTGTAACACTGACTGCAACAAGTGAGATGGTGTTTAATATCCTGACACTGTAACACTGAGTGCAACAAGTGAGATGGTGTTTAATATCCTGACACTGTAACACTGAGTGCAACAAGTGAGATGGTGTTTAATATCCTGACACTGTAACACTGAGTGCAACAAGTGAGATGGTGTTTAATATCCTGACACTGAAACACTGAGTGCAACAAGTGAGATGGTGTTTAATATCCTGACACTGTAACACTGAGTGTGACAAGTGAGATGGTGTTTAATATCCTGACACTGTAACACTGAGTGTGACAAGAGAGATTGTGTTTAATATCCTGACACTGTAACACTGAGTGTGAAAAGGGAGATTGTGTTTAATATCCTGACACTGTAACACTGACTGCAACAAGTGAGATGGTGTTTAATATCCTGACACTGTAACACTGAGTGTGACAAGGGTGATTGTGTTTAATATCCTGACACTGTAACACTGAGTGTGACAAGGGTGATTGTGTTTAATATCCTGACACTGTAACACTGACTGCAACAAGGGAGATTGTGTTTAATATCCTGACACTGTAACACTGAGTGTGACAAGGGAGATTGTGTTTAATATCCTGACACTGTAACACTGAGTGTGACAAGGGTGATTGTGTTTAATATCCTGACACTGTAACACTGAGTGTGACAAGGGTGATTGTGTTTAATATCCTGACACTGTAACACTGACTGCAACAAGGGAGATTGTGTTTAATATCCTGACACTGTAACACTGAGTGTGACAAGGGAGATTGTGTTTAATATCCTGACACTGTAACACTGAGTGCAACAAGTGAGATGGTGTTTAATATCCTGACACTGAAACACTGACTGCAACAAGTGAGATGGTGTTTAATATCCTGACACTGTAACACTGAGTGTGACAAGTGAGATGGTGTTCAATATCCTGACACTGTAACACTGAGTGTGACAAGGGAGATGGTGTTTAATATCCTGACACTGTAACACTGAGTGCAACAAGGGAGATGGTGTTTAATAACCTGACACTGTAACACTGAGTGTGACAAGGGTGATTGTGTTTAATATCCTGACACTGTAACACTGAGTGTGACAAGGTTGATTGTGTTTAATATCCTGACACTGTAACACTGAGTGTGACAAGGGAGATTGTGTTTAATATCCTGACACTGTAACACTGAGTGCAACAAATGAGATGGTGTTTAATATCCTGACACTGTAACACTGACTGAAACAAGTGTGATGGTGTTTAATATCCTGACACTGTAATACTGAGTGTGACAAGGGAGATTGTGTTTAATATCCTGACACTGTAACACTGAGTGCAACAAGTGAGATGGTGTTTAATATCCTGACACTGTAACACTGAGTGTGACAAGGGTGATTGTGTTTAATATCCTGACACTGTAACACTGAGTGCAACAAGTGAGATGGTGTTTAATATCCTGACACTGTAACACTGACTGCAACAAGTGAGATGGTGTTTAATATCCTGACACTGTAACACTGAGTGTGACAAGGGAGATTGTGTTTAATATCCTGACACTGTAACACTGAGTGCAACAAGTGAGATGGTGTTTAATATCCTGACACTGTAACACTGAGTGTGACAAGGGTGATTGTGTTTAATATCCTGACACTGTAACACTGAGTGCAACAAGTGAGATGGTGTTTAATATCCTGACACTGTAACACTGACTGCAACAAGTGAGATGGTGTTTAATATCCTGACACTGTAACACTGAGTGCAACAAGGGAGATGGTGTTTAATATCCTGACACTGTAACACTGAGTGCAACAAGTAAGATGGTGTTTAATATCCTGACACTGTAACACTGAGTGCAACAAGTGAGATTGTGTTTAATATCCTGACACTGTAACACTGAGTGTGACAAGTGAGATGGTGTTTAATATCCTGACACTGCAACACTGAGTGTGACAAGAGAGATTGTGTTTAATACCCTGACAATGTAACACTGAGTGTGAAAAGGGAGATTGTGTTTAATATCCTGACACTGTAACACTGAGTGTGAAAAGGGAGATTGTGTTTAATATCCTGACACTGTAACACTGACTGCAACAAGTGAGATGGTGTTTAATATCCTGACACTGTAACACTGAGTGTGACAAGGGTGATTGTGTTTAATATCCTGACACTGTAACACTGAGTGTGACAAGGGTGATTGTGTTTAATATCCTGACACTGTAACACTGACTGCAACAAGGGAGATTGTGTTTAATATCCTGACACTGTAACACTGAGTGTGACAAGGGAGATTGTGTTTAATATCCTGACACTGTAACACTGAGTGCAACAAGTGAGATGGTGTTTAATATCCTGACACTGTAACACTGAGTGTGACAAGGGAGATGGTGTTTAATATCCTGACACTGTAACACTGAGTGAGACAAGGGAGATGGTGTTTAATATCCTGACACTGTAACACTGAGTGCAACAAGGGAGATGGTGTTTAATATCCTGACACTGTAACACTGACTGCAACAAGTGAGATGGTGTTTAATATCCTGACACTGTAACACTGAGTGCAACAAGTGAGATGGTGTTTAATATCCTGACACTGTAACACTGACTGCAACAAGTGAGATGGTGTTTAATATCCTGACACTGTAAAACTGAGTGCAACAAGTGAGATGGTGTTTAATATCCTGACACTGTAACACTGAGTGCAACAAGTGAGATGGTGTTTAATATCCTGACACTGTAACACTGAGTGCAACAAGTGAGATGGTGTTTAATATCCTGACACTGAAACACTGACTGCAACAAGTGAGATGGTGTTTAATATCCTGACACTGTAACACTGAGTGTGACAAGTGAGATGGTGTTTAATATCCTGACACTGTAACACTGAGTGTGACAAGAGAGATTGTGTTTAATATCCTGACACTGTAACACTGAGTGTGAAAAGGGAGATTGTGTTTAATATCCTGACACTGTAACACTGACTGCAACAAGTGAGATGGTGTTTAATATCCTGACACTGTAACACTGAGTGTGACAAGGGTGATTGTGTTTAATATCCTGACACTGTAACACTGAGTGTGACAAGGGTGATTGTGTTTAATATCCTGACACTGTAACACTGACTGCAACAAGGGAGATTGTGTTTAATATCCTGACACTGTAACACTGAGTGTGACAAGGGAGATTGTGTTTAATATCCTGACACTGTAACACTGAGTGCAACAAGTGAGATGGTGTTTAATATCCTGACACTGTAACACTGAGTGTGACAAGGGAGATGGTGTTTAATATCCTGACACTGTAACACTGAGTGTGACAAGGGTGATTGTGTTTAATATCCTGACACTGTAACACTGAGTGTGACAAGGGTGATTGTGTTTAATATCCTGACACTGTAACACTGAGTGTGACAAGGGAGATGGTGTTTAATATCCTGACAATGTAACACTGAGTGCAACAAGTGAGATGGTGTTTAATATCCTGACACAGTAACACTGAGTGCAACAAGTGAGATGCTATTTAATATCCTGACAGTGTAACACTGAGTGTGACAAGGGTGATTGTGTTTAATATCCTGACACTGTAACACTGACTGCAACAAGTGAGATGCTGTTTAATATCCTGACAGTGTAACACTGAGTGCAACAAGGGAGATGGTGCTTAATATCCTGACACTGTAACACTGACTGCAACAAGTGAGATGGTGTTTAATATCCTGACACTGTAACACTGAGTGCAACAAGTGAGATGGTGTTTAATATCCTGACACTGTAACACTGACTGCAACAAGTGAGATGGTGTTTAATATCCTGACACTGTAACACTGAGTGCAACAAGTGAGATGGTGTTTAATATCCTGACACTGTAACACTGAGTGCAACAAGTGAGATGGTGTTTAATATCCTGACACTGTAACACTGAGTGCAACAAGTGAGATGGTGTTTAATATCCTGACACTGAAACACTGAGTGCAACAAGTGAGATGGTGTTTAATATCCTGACACTGTAACACTGAGTGTGACAAGTGAGATGGTGTTTAATATCCTGACACTGTAACACTGAGTGTGACAAGAGAGATTGTGTTTAATATCCTGACACTGTAACACTGAGTGTGAAAAGGGAGATTGTGTTTAATATCCTGACACTGTAACACTGACTGCAACAAGTGAGATGGTGTTTAATATCCTGACACTGTAACACTGAGTGTGACAAGGGTGATTGTGTTTAATATCCTGACACTGTAACACTGAGTGTGACAAGGGTGATTGTGTTTAATATCCTGACACTGTAACACTGACTGCAACAAGGGAGATTGTGTTTAATATCCTGACACTGTAACACTGAGTGTGACAAGGGAGATTGTGTTTAATATCCTGACACTGTAACACTGAGTGTGACAAGGGTGATTGTGTTTAATATCCTGACACTGTAACACTGAGTGTGACAAGGGTGATTGTGTTTAATATCCTGACACTGTAACACTGACTGCAACAAGGGAGATTGTGTTTAATATCCTGACACTGTAACACTGAGTGTGACAAGGGAGATTGTGTTTAATATCCTGACACTGTAACACTGAGTGCAACAAGTGAGATGGTGTTTAATATCCTGACACTGAAACACTGACTGCAACAAGTGAGATGGTGTTTAATATCCTGACACTGTAACACTGAGTGTGACAAGTGAGATGGTGTTCAATATCCTGACACTGTAACACTGAGTGTGACAAGGGAGATGGTGTTTAATATCCTGACACTGTAACACTGAGTGCAACAAGGGAGATGGTGTTTAATAACCTGACACTGTAACACTGACTGCAACAAGTGAGATGGTGTTTAATATCCTGACACTGTAACACTGAGTACAACAAGTGAGATGGTGTTTAATATCCTGACACTGTAACACTGACTGCAACAAGTGAGATGGTGTTTAATATCCTGACACTGTAACACTGAGTGCAACAAGTGAGATGGTGTTTAGTATCCTGACACTGTAACACTGAGTGCAACAAGTGAGATGGTGCTTAATATCCTGACACTGTAACACTGAGTGCAACAAGTGAGATGGTGTTTAATATCCTGACACTGAAACACTGACTGCAACAAGTGAGATGGTGTTTAATATCCTGACACTGTAACACTGAGTGTGACAAGGGTGATTGTGTTTAATATCCTGACACTGTAACACTGAGTGTGACAAGGGTGATTGTGTTTAATATCCTGACACTGTAACACTGAGTGTGACAAGGGAGATGGTGTTTAATATCCTGACACTGTAACACTGAGTGCAACAAGTGAGATGGTGTTTAATATCCTGACACTGTAACACTGAGTGCAACAAGTGAGATGCTGTTTAATATCCTGACAGTGCAACACTGAGTGTGACAAGGGTGATTGTGTTTAATATCCTGACACTGTAACACTGAGTGCAACAAGTGAGATGGTGTTTAATATCCTGACACTGTAACACTGAGTGTGACAAGGGAGATGGTGTTTAATATCTTGACACTGTAACACTGAGTGTGACAAGGGAGATGGTGTTTAATATCCTGACACTGTAACACTGAGTGCAACATGGGAGATGGTGTTTAATATCCTGACACTGTAACACTGACTGCAACAAGTGAGATGGTGTTTAATATCCTGACACTGTAACACTGAGTGCAACAAGTGAGATGGTGTTTAATATCCTGACACTGTAACACTGACTGCAACAAGTGAGATGGTGTTTAATATCCTGACACTGTAACACTGAGTGTGACAAGTGAGATGGTGTTTAATATCCTGACACTGTAACACTGAGTGTGACAAGAGAGATTGTGTTTAATATCCTGACACTGTAACACTGAGTGTGAAAAGGGAGATTGTGTTTAATATCCTGACAATGTAACACTGATTGCAACAAGTGAGATGGTGTTTAATGTCCTGACACTGTAACACTGAGTGTGACAAGGGTGATTGTGTTTAATATCCTGACACTGTAACACTGAGTGTGACAAGGGTGATTGTGTTTAATATCCTGACACTGGAACACTGACTGCAACAAGGGAGATTGTGTTTAATATCCTGACACTGTAACACTGAGTGTGACAAGGGAGATTGTGTTTAATATCCTGACACTGTAACACTGAGTGCAACAAGTGAGATGGTGTTTAATATCCTGACACTGTAACACTGAGTGTGACAAGGGAGATGGTGTTTAATATCCTGACACTGTAACACTGAGTGTGACAAGGGAGATGGTGTTTAATATCCTGACACTGTAACACTGAGTGCAACAAGGGAGATGGTGTTTAATATCCTGACACTGTAACACTGACTGCAACAAGTGAGATGGTGTTTAATATCCTGACACTGTAACACTGAGTGCAACAAGTGAGATGGTGTTTAATATCCTGACACTGTAACACTGACTGCAACAAGTGAGATGGTGTTTAATATCCTGACACTGTAACACTGAGTGCAACAAGTGAGATGGTGTTTAATATCCTGACACTGTAACACTGAGTGCAACAAGTGAGATGGTGTTTAATATCCTGACACTGTAACACTGAGTGCAACAAGTGAGATGGTGTTTAATATCCTGACACTGAAACACTGACTGCAACAAGTGAGATGGTGTTTAATATCCTGACACTGTAACACTGAGTGTGACAAGGGTGATTGTTTTTAATATCCTGACACTGTAACACTGAGTGTGACAAGGGTGATTGTGTTTAATATCCTGACACTGTAACACTGAGTGCAACAAGTGAGATGGTGTTTAATATCCTGACAATGTAACACTGAGTGTGACAAGGGAGATGGTGTTTAATATCCTGACACTGTAACACTGAGTGCAACAAGTGAGATGGTGTTTAATATCCTGACACTGTAACACTGACTGCAACAAGTGAGATGGTGTTTAATATGCTGACACTGTAACACTGACTGCAACAAGTGAGATGGTGTTTAATATCCTGACACTGTAACACTGAGTGTGACAAGGGAGATGGTGTTTAATATCCTGACACTGTAACACTGAGTGCAACAAGTGAGATGGTGTTTAATATCCTGACACTGTAACACTGACTGCAACAAGTGAGATGGTGTTTAATATGCTGACACTGTAACACTGACTGCAACAAGTGAGATGGTGTTTAATATCCTGACACTGTAACACTGACTGCAACAAGTGAGATGGTGTTTAATATCCTGACACTGTAACACTGACTGCAACAAGTGAGATGGTGTTTAATATCCTGACACTGTAACACTGAGTGTGACAAGGGTGATTGTGTTTAATATCCTGACACTGTAACACTGAGTGTGACAAGGGCGATTGTGTTTAATATCCTGACACTGTAACACTGACTGCAACAAGTGAGATGGTGTTTAATATCCTGACACTGTAACACTGAGTGTGACAAGGGAGATTGTGTTTAATATCCTGACACTGTAACACTGAGTGCAACAAGTGAGATGGTGTTTAATATCCTGACACTGTAACACTGACTGCAACAAGTGAGATGGTGTTTAATATCCTGACACTGTAACACTGAGTGTGACAAGGGAGATTGTGTTTAATATCCTGACACTGTAACACTGACTGCAACAAGTGAGATGGTGTTTAATATCCTGACACTGTAACACTGAGTGTGACAAGGGAGATTGTGTTAAATATCCTGACACTGTAACACTGAGTTCAACAAGTGAGATGGTGTTTAATATCCTGACACTGTAACACTGAGTGCAACAAGTGAGATGGTGTTTAATATCCTGACACTGTAACACTGACTGCAACAAGTGAGATGGTGTTTAATATCCTGACACTGTAACACTGAGTGCAACAAGTGAGATGGTGTTTAATATCCTGACACTGTAACACTGACTGCAACAAGTGAGATGGTGTTTAATATCCTGACACTGTAACACTGAGTGTGACAAGGGT